>NC_091576.1:6239842-6252342 GCF_042767895.1 Penaeus vannamei
GGAGCCCACAGAGACCTCATCCGCCATGCCTTGAACCAGCTGCATCAGTAAGTAGTTCGCTGAGAAAGAAAATTAAATCAAACTTAATTTTTATTTTTCTTGTCTATATATGATTGTCTAGCTGTATGTCTAAATCATATATATGACTGTCTAGCTTTATGCCTCTCTCTCTCTCTCTCTCTCTCCTTCTCTCTCTCTCTCTCTCTCTCTCTCTCTCTCTCTCTCTCTCTCTCTCTGCTCTCTCTCTCTCTCTCTCTCTCTCTCGATTTTATCACTCACTCACTTTCTCTCTCTCTCTCTCTCTTTCTCTCTCTCTCTCTCTCTCTCTCTCTCTCTCTCTCTCTCTCTCTCTCTCTCCCTCTCTCTCTCTCTCTCTCACTCCCATCCACCCCCCTCTCTCTCCTCCCATTATTCCCATTTCTTATCTAGAAAATGATGAATAAAAAAAGGTAAAATAGATAAATAAATGAATAACAAGCTCTCTCTCATCAACAGAACACACTCACCCAGGACCCTCTTCGGCGTCGCCTTCAGAAGCCTCATCAGCGCCGTCAGGTAGTTCGGAACCTCGACCACGAGTCTCTCTTCGCCGGTGACCTCGACTTCGGCTTCGCGGAACGTCTCTCGGAGGAATCGGAGCCAGTCGAACTATTTTGAGGGAAGTTGTTTTCATTGCTTTTTTATCTTTGTTATTGTCCTTATTCTAATACCAACTTTGATTTTTATTTTGTTTTTGTTTTAATTCTGAATCTTATCTCTATTATGATTTTGATTCAGATGTTTAATTATATTTCATTTTATTTGGATTTAGATTTGGATTCGAATCTGGATTTGATATGATTTAATTTAATTTTGATTTAATACTGTTTACGTTGTTACCTTTGTATGTATGTTTGCATGTATGTATACATATATGTATAAGTATATATATATATATATATATATATATATATATATATATATATATATATATATATATATATATATATATATGTGTGTGTGTGTGTGTGTATATATACAGCCTCTGTGCCTGTGTACTAATTTGGAACAAGAATACAACCCCCCACCAAAAAAAGAAAAAAAAAAGAAATAAGATAATGATAACAGATAAATAAGTAATATAAAATAACAACCAAACCAATACCTTAAACCCCGGAGCCGCCTGGTCGCACTTCGCCTGCAGGTCAGCGATGGTCGTCGGGTTGTAGGTCAGCCACGGGTCGCCCAGGTTCGACTCCGGGACCGTGATCTTTAAGGCGAGGGAATATAAGGGTCACATTCCGGTTTGGTCCTGCGTTGGGGCGTGTCTTGTTGATTTGGTGTTGTTTGGTTGTCTTTTTAGCTTATTTCTATTTCTTTTTGTCTGTTTGTCTGTCTCTGTCTGTCTCTGTCGCTATCTGTCTGTCTCTGTCTCTCTCTGTGTCTCTGTCTGTCTCTCTGTCTGTCTGTCTGTCTCTCTTTCTCTCTCTCTCTCTCTCTCTCTCTCTCTCTCTCTCTCTCTCTCTCTCTCTCTCTCTCTCTCTCTCTCTCTCTCTCTCTCTCTCTCTCTCTCTCTCTGTCTTTCTGACTCGCTTTCTCTGCTTATCTCTGCCTCTCCGCCTCTCTCTCTCTCTCTCTCTCTCTCTCTCTCTCTCTCTCTCTCTCTCTCTCTCTCTCTCTCTCTCTCTCTCTCTCTCTCTCTCTGCTCTCTCTCTCTCTCTTCCCACAGCCACACCTCCATCCTCTCCCTCTGTTACACAAGCTTTTAATGTGTAGACACTTGCACCCTTTCATTCACAAGATCAATTATGTTTCATTCATGCAATCGAGGCTAATCTATTGACGGATTTACCTACTCACGCATTAGCCTCTGTACTTGTTAAATACTCGTATTTTTAAACAGTATTAGGATACCGTTTTTTTTGTGTTTTTACCTCTGTTGTTGTTTTTTTTTGTATTGTTTTGTTTTCCATACAGTTTTATTTTATTTATTTATTCACTCCCCTTCCCTCACCCCACTCGCCTCCCTATCCCTTCAATCCACTCCTTTCCCCGTCCCTTCATTCGCCTCCCTCTCCTTTCTCTCCCTTTTCCTGACCCCACACTCTCCTCTCCCTTACTCCACTCCCCTCCCTATCCTCTGCCCATTCCCGCTTCCATCCCCCTTACCCCAGTCTCTCCTCCTCCCCTCTCCCCACTCCCACCCTTTCTCCCCACTCCCCACCCTTTCTCCCCCTTCCCTCCCATTCCTCCACATCCCTCCTTCCCTCCTCCCTCTTCCTCCTTCCCACCCTCCCTTCCATTTCTTCCCCTCCTACCCCTTCTCTCCTCTCCTTTTCTTCCACTCCCTCCCCTCCCTTTCTCCCTCTCCTTTCCCCTCCCCCCTTCCACCTTCTCCTCCCTCACCCCACTCCCCTCCCCATCACTCCATTTCGCTCCCCTCCTCAACCTCATACTCCCTTCCCCTTACCCCACACTCTCCTCTCCCTCTCCCCCACTCCCACCCTTTCTCACCCTTTCGCTCTCACCATTCCTCCCATTCCACATCTACGTCCCTCCTCCCTTCCTCCCTCCATTTCTTCCTCCCTCCTACCCCTTCCTCCCTCTCCTTTCCACCCTCCCTCCCTTTCTCCCTCTCCTCTTTCCCTCTCCCCCCTTCCATCTTCTCCTCCCTTACCCCACACTCCCCTCCCTCCATCCCCTCCATTTTGCTCCCCTCCCCATTCCCCTTACACCCCTCCCCTTACCCCACACTCTCCCCTCCCCTCCCTCCCACTCCCTCTCCCTCTCATCACCCCACACCTCTCCTCTCCCCCTCACCCCCACTCCCCTCCCTCCTCTTACCCCACACTCTCCCCTCCCTCCCCTTACCCCACACTCTCCCTCTCCCTCACCCCACTCCCCTCCCTCCCCTTACCCCACACTCCCCTCTCCCTCACCCCACTCCACTCCCTCCCCTTACCCCACACTCCCCTCCCTCCCCTTACTCCCACACTCTCCTCTCCCTCACCCACTCCCCTCCCTCCCCTTACCCCACACTCTCCTCTCCCTCACCCACTCCCCTCCCTCCCCTTACCCCACACTCTCCCCTCCCTCCCTGTCTTACCCCACACTCCCTCACCCTCACCCCACTCCCCTCGCTCCCCTTACCCCACACTCCCTCTCCCTCCCCCACTCCCCTCCCTCCCCTTACCCCACACTCCCCTCCCTCCCCTTACCCCACACTCCTCCTCTCCCTCACCCCACTCCCCTCCTTCCCCTTACCCCACACTCCCCTCTCCCTCCCCCACTCCCCTCCCTCCCCTTACCCCACACTCCCCTCCCTCCCCTTACCCCACACTCTCCTCTCCCTCCCCCACTCCCCTCCCTCCCATCACCCCACACTCTCCTCTCCCTCACCCCACTCCCTCCCTCCCCTTACCCCACACTCCCCTCCCTCCCCTTACCCCATTCCTCCCCTCCCTCCCCTCACCCCATTCCCCTCCCACCCCTTACCCCACACTCCCCTCTCCCTCACCCCACTCCCCTCCCTCCTCCCCCTTACCCACACTCCCCTCCCTCTCCTTACCCCACACTCTCCTCTCCCTCACCCACTCCTCTCCCTCCCCTTACCCCACACTCTCCCCTCCCTCCCCTCTACCCCACACTCTCCCCTCCCTCCCCTTACCCCACACTCTCCCCTCCCTCCCCTTACCCCACACTCCCTCACCCCACTCCCCTCGATCCCCTTACCCCACACTCCCCTCTCCCTCCCCTTACCCCACACTCCCCTCCCTCCCCTTACCCCACACTCTCCTCTCCCTCACCCCACTCCCCTCCTTCCCCTTACCCCACACTCTCCTCTCCTTCTCCTCACCCCACTCCCCTCCCTCCCCTTACCCCACACTCTCCCCTCCCTCCCCTTACCCCACTCTCCCTCCCTCCCTCCTCCCCTGTCCCCTTACCCCACACTTGTCCTCTCCCTCACCCCACTCCCCTCCTTCCCCTAACCCCCACACTCCCCTTACCCCACACTCCCCTCTCCCTCAGCCCACTCCCCTCCCCTCCCTCCCTCTTACCCCACACTCCCCTCTCCCTCTCCCTCCCCTTACTCCCACACACCCCTCTCCCTCCTTCTCCCCTCCCTCCCTTCCCTCTCCCTCCACCCCCACAAACCTTCGCCAACTCCTGACGGAGAACTCCCACATGGCGAGGCTGTCCTCCACCAGCGTCGCCAGCGCCCGCTCCGTGTCTCGCCCCAACTCCACCAGCATTCCCCTCTCCTCCCCTTACCCACACTCTCCCCTCCCTCCCCTTACCCACACTCCCCTCTCCCTCACCCCACTCCCCTCCCTCCCCTTACCCCACACTCTCCCCCCCTCACCCCATTCCCTTACCCCACACTCCCCTCTCCCTCTCCCTCACCCCACTCCCACACTCCCTCACCCCACTCCCCTCCCTTCCCTCTCCCTCCACCCCACCAACCTTCGCCAACTCGACGGAGAAATTCCACTCCCCTCCCTCCCCTTACCCCACACTCTCCCCTCCCTCCCCTTACCCCCACTCTCCCCTCCCTCCCCTCACCCCCCTCCCTTCCCTCTCCCCCTCACCCCCCTCCCCTCTCTCCCTCCCCTTACCCCACTCCCCTCCCCTCCTCACCCCACTCCCCTCCCCTTACCCCATACTCCCCTCTCCCTCACCCCTCTCCCCCCTCCCTCCCTCCCTCCCTCCCTCCACCCCCACCAACCTTCGCCAACTCGACGGAGAACTCCCACATGGCGAGGCTGTCCTCCACCAGCGTCGCCGGCGCCTGCTCCGTGGCTCGCCCCAACTCCACCAGCATTCGCCTCTCCCTCCCCTTACCCCACACTCTCCCCTCCGTCCCCTTACCCCACACTCTCCTCTCCCTCACCCACTCCCTCCCTCCCTCCCTCACCCCACTCCCCTCCCTCCCCTTACCCTACACTCCCCACTCCCCTCCCTCCCCTTACCCCACACTCCCCTCTCCCTCTCCCCCCCTCCCTCTCCCTCCCCCTCCACCCCCACCAACCTTCGCCAACTCGACGGAGAACTCCCACATGGCGAGGCTGTCCTCTACCAGCGTCGCCAGCGCCTGCTCCGTGTCTCGCCCCAACTCCACCAGCATTCCCCTCTCCCTCCCCTTACCCCACACTCTCTCCTCCCTCCCCTTACCCCACACTCCCTCTCCCTCACCCCACTCCCTCCCCTCCCTCCCTCACCCCACTCCCCTCCCTCCCTTACCCTACACTCCCCACTCCCCTCCCTCCCTTACCCCACTCCCCTCCCCTCCCTCTCCCTCCCTCCCTCCCTCCCTCCACCCCCACCAACCTTCGCCAACTCGACGGAGAACTCCCACATGGCGAGGCTGTCCTCCACCAGCGTCGCCAGCGCCTGCTCCGTGTCTCGCCCCAGCTCCACCAGCATTCCCCTCTCCCTCCCCTTACCCCACACTCTCTCCTCCCTCCCCTTACCCCACACTCCCTCTCCCTCACCCCACTCCCTCCCCTCCCTCCCTCACCCCACTCCCCTCCCTCCCTTACCCTACACTCCCCACTCCCCTCCCTCCCCTTACCCCACTCCCCTCCCTCCCTCTCCCTCCCTCCCTCCCTCCCTCCACCCCACCAACCTTCGCCAACTCGACGGAGAACTCCCACATGGCGAGGCTGTCCTCCACCAGCGCCGCCAGCGCCTGCTCCGTGTCTCGCCCCAACTCCACCAGCATTCCCCTCTCCCTCCCCTTACCCCACACTCTCCCCTCCCTCCCCTTACCCACACTCCCCTCTCCCTCACCCCACTCCCTCCCCTCCCTCCCTCACCCCACTCCCCTCCCTCCCCTTACCCTACACTCCCCACTCCCCTCCCTCCCTTACCCCACTCCCTCCCCTCCCTCTCCCTCCCTCCCTCCCTCCCTCCACCCCCACCAACCTTCGCCAACTCGACGGAGAACTCCACATGGCGAGGCTGTCCTCCACCAGCGTCGCCAGCGCCTGCTCCGTGTCTCGCCCCAACTCCACCAGCATTCCCCTCTCCCTCCCCTTACCCCACACTCTCTCCTCCCTCCCCTTACCCCACACTCCCCTCTCCCTCACCCCACTCCCTCCCCTCCCTCCCTCACCCCACTCCCCTCCCTCCCCTTACCCTACACTCCCCACTCCCCTCCCTCCCCTTACCCCACTCCCCTCCCCTCCCTCTCCCTCCCTCCCTCCCTCCCTCCACCCCACCAACCTTCGCCAACTCGACGGAGAACTCCCACATGGCGAGGCTGTCCTCCACCAGCGTCGCCAGCGCCTGCTCCGTGTCTCGCCCCAACTCCACCAGCATTCCCCTCTCCTCCCCTTACCCCACACTCTCCCCTCCCTCCCCTTACCCCACACTCCCCACTCCCTCCCCTCCCTCCCTCACCCCACTCCCCTCCCTCCCCTTACCCTACACTCCCCACTCCCCTCCCTCCCCTTACCCCACACTCCCCTCTCCCACTCCCCCCCTCCTCTCCCTCCCTCCACCCCCACCAACCTTCGCCAACTCGACGGAGAACTCCCACATGGCGAGGCTGTCCTCCACCAGCGTCGCCAGCGCCTGCTCCGTGTCTCGCCCCAACTCCACCAGCATTCCCCTCTCCCTCCCTTACCCCACACTCTCCCCTCCCTCCCCTTACCCCACACTCCCTCTCCCTCTCCCCCCCTCCTCCCTCCCTCCCTCCCTCCCTCCCTCCCTCCCTCCCTCCCTCCCTCCCTCCCTCCACCCCCACCAACCTTCGCCAACTCGACGGAGAACTCCCACATGGCGAGGCTGTCCTCCACCAGCGTCGCCAGCGCCCGCTCCGTGTCTCGCCCCAACTCCACCAGCATTCCCCTCTCCCTCTCCTTACCCCACACTCTCCCCTCCCTCCCCTTACCCCACACTCCCCTCTCCCTCACCCCACTCCCTCCCCTCCCTCCCCTTACCCTACACTCCCTCACCCCACTCCCCTCCCCTTACCCCACACTCCCCTCTCCCTCTCCCTCTCCCTCACCCCTCTCCCCCTCCCTCCCTCCCTCCCTCCCTCCACCCCCACCAACCTTCGCCAACTCGACGGAGAACTCCCACATGGCGAGGCTGTCCTCTACCAGCGTCGCCAGCGCCTGCTCCGTGTCTCGCCCCAACTCCACCAGCATTCCCCTCTCCCTCCCCTTACCCCACACTCTCCCCTCCCTCCCCTTACCCACACTCCCCTCTCCCTCACCCCACTCCCTCCCCTCCCTCCTCACCCCACTCCCCTCCCTCCCCTTACCCTACACTCCCCACTCCCCTCCCTCTCCCTCACCCCACTCCCCTCCCCTCCCTCCCTCCCTCCACCCCCACCAACCTTCGCCAACTCGACGGAGAACTCCCACATGGCGAGGCTGTCCTCCACCAGCGTCGCCAGCGCCTGCTCCGTGTCTCGCCCCAACTCCACCAGCATTCCCCTCTCCCTCCCCTTACCCCACACTCTCCCCCTCCCTCCCCTTACCCCACACTCCCCTCTCCCTCACCCCACTCCCTCCCCTCCCTCCCTCACCCCACTCCCCTCCCTCCCCTTACCCTACACTCCCCACTCCCCTCCCTCTCCCTCACCCCACTCCCCTCCCCTCCCTCCCTCCCTCCACCCCCACCAACCTTCGCCAACTCGACGGAGAACTCCCACATGGCGAGGCTGTCCTCCACCAGCGTCGCCAGCGCCTGCTCCGTGTCTCGCCCCAACTCCACCAGCATCTGAGCGCCGGACGTGTGCATGTACGTGAGATACTTGTCCTTGTTCGTGGTGGAGTTCTCCTCCAGGAGGGATTCCCGTCGCATCTGGAGGAATCCTTGGCTCAGCTGCGAGGCGGAGGAGGGAACGGAGGAGAATGGTGAATAAAAAAGAAGAAAACGAAAGAGAAGAAGGAAAAAAAGAAGAAAAAAGAAGAAAAAGAAGATAAAAATTGCTGAAAAGGGGATTAATGGTGAAAATCCATAAAGAGATTGTGTGGATAGGTTGGTGGGTAGGAGGAATCCTTGGCTCAGCTGCGAGGCGGAGGAGGGAACGGAGGAGAATGGTGAATAAAAAAGAAGAAAACGAAAGAGAAGAAGGAAAAAAAGAAGAAAAAAGAAGAAAAAGAAGATAAAAATTGCTGAAAAGGGGATTAATGGTGAAAATCCATAAAGGGATTGTGTGGATAGGTAGGCGGGTAGGAGGAACCCTTGGCACAGCAGCGAGGCGGAGGAGGGAACGGAGCAGAATAGTGAATAAAAAAGAAGAAAACGAAAGAGAAGAAGGAAAAAAAGAAGAAAAAAGAAGAAAAAGAAGATAAAAATTGCTGAAAAGGGGATTAATGGTGAAAATCCATAAAGGGATTGTGTGGATAGGTTGGTGGGTAGGAGGAATCCTTGGCTCAGCTGCGAGGCGGAGGAGGGAACAGAGGAGAATGGTGAATAAAAAAGAAGAAAACGAAAGAGAAGAAAAAAAACGAAGAAAAAAGAAGAAAAAAAAGATAAAAATTGCTGAAAAAGGGATTAATGGTGAAAATCCATAAAGGGATTGTGTGGATAGGTTGGTGGGTAGGGTGGATAGGTGGATAGATAGATAGATGGGTAGGTAGGGAGATAGTAGGTGTCATTTGTTTTACTGGGGGGAGGGAAGGGGGGGAAGAGTGATGTAATTTAGGCAAAATAATGAGTGTGTGTGTGTGTGTGTGTGTGTGTGTGTGTGTGTGTGTGTGTGTGTGTGTGTATGTTTAAGTGTATGTGTGTGCTTTCATATTCAGCTCTTCATTTATCCCTCTGTGTGTGTACCTACAATGATGCGTATGCGTGTCTACATGTCTACATGCAACAGAAAAGAATACAAGAAGAAAAGGAAATATTGACTTCATACGATATACCAAAACAATAATAATAATAATAATAATAATAATAATAATAATAATAATAATAATAATAATAATAATAATAATAATATAAAAATCATCAAATGTTCCACTCACGAGAATAACGTTCGAAGACGTATTAAAGCTGTCCATTTCTACCGTGAGGCTAACGACGGCCATCCCGCCGTACAGACCCCTCATCCGGGCCATCGACGTCACGAAGTCGAAGTCGTCGCCAGTCCAGTTCGACTCGAGCATCGGGAGACCGCCCTCGCTCTTCAGCAGGTCAAGCAGAGGTCGCAAGCTGACCTCTCTCCACGCGGCTGTTGGGAGGGATTGTTGGTCAGGATTTAGTGGTTCCTTGGTCGGATTGAGATCAATTCCTAAGGATGTATTGTTACCTCTGCCAAGGCGTTTACAATTTGGTAGCGTTGGTTAGTTTGTTGGTTAGTTGGTTAGCTGGATAAGTCAGGAAGTTGTGAACAGATTGTAACGATTTTTTTACCAGAGGCGTGTCTTAGCCCAACTTAGATGCCATTCGATTTTGGTGGTGATCCGGGTCGTGATATGAATCCAGGATTTTTTTTTAAGGATTCATTAGCATTACGAACAAGGAAAACATGGGCGTCACCAATGCACTTGAGAAGGAAGTGAATTTAATGTAATTATTCAAGTGTGAATAATTCATTGCATCTGTGATCTTATTGCCTTGGCGGAGGTATGCGCTCTCGGAGTGTTTCTCGTTCTTTTTGGGTTCTTTTTATTGGTCTATTCTTAGCTTCTTGTTCATACACTGGCACGCGAAAATCATCGTAAATATATGATATAATGTCATATTATTTGCATGGGTAACGGAATGTAGGGATGTATTTTTTTATACATTTGCAATTAAATACTGTGTTTGCACTTGTGGAAGTACTTACTGTTGTTGACACAAGCTTTGAAAACCTTTTTCGCAGCTCTCACGGGGAAAATCTCATTTTCTGTATAATCTTCCTCCAAAAGTCCTGGAAAAATCAAATTAGTTAAAAAGGGAATCATGAAAAGAAATGCCAATACCTGTGAGCAAAATAACACAAATATCAGTCTCCCCTCACGATTTCCCCGTTTTCTATGAATATCTAAAATTATCGAGAGGGTAAACTCAACTAAACTTTACTTTACAACCTTTGATATCATAGACCATCTTGCTCATCAACTAAACTACATCACCTTTGATATCATAAACCGTCCGTTCTTCCACGGTGTCGAAGAGCCCCCAGCGATATTCCATGGAGGGTATGGGATGTTCTCGGAACCATCCTCCGCAGGCAAACTTTACGAAATCTTCACAGGGATCAGCTGATTCGTCCAAACCGTCGATGATATCACCAGCTGTTGTTATTTTTTTTACGAAAAGGTAAAATTAGTCTTCCAAACACGAGTATTTAAAAGGGAGTTTGTGTTATCGGAATGTGTGTTTATGTGTGTGTGTGTGTGTGTGTGTGTGTGTGTGTGTGTGTGTGTGTGTGTGTGTGTGTGTGTGTGTGTCTATATATGTGTGTGTGTCTTTATATGTGTGTATGTGTGTGTGTGTTTGTGCCTGTGTGTGTGTGTGTGTGTGTGTGTGTGTGTGTGTGTGTGTGTGTGTGTGTGTGTGTGTGTGTGTGTGTGTGTGTGCGTGCGTGCGTGCGTGCGTGTGTGCAAGTGTGTGTGTGTGCGTGTACGTGTGCGTGTGTGTGTGTGCGTGCGTGCGAGTGTGTGTGTGTGTGTGTGTGTGTGTGTAAAACCTCGCAGAATAGACATACAACTCTACACAGAAAATCTTGAATGAAGTGTCTTTTGCAATATGCAATACACCCAATATCCTGACGCAGACATACCTGCTCTCACGCACTCCCTGGTGTTGCAACTTTCGGCCTGGGAGAACTGGGGGATTTGAAGCCACCGGGGCGCACCTGAGGTCAAGGTCAAGGTCAAGAGGGATCGTTGAGGGCGTGCTGCAGGGAGACCACGCCCACGTTTTAGAGGAGGTGTGACTTCCGTGCAGGAGATGAAGTAAGAAAGGAGAAGAAGAGGAAAAAGGAAAAGGAGAAGAAAAAGAAAGAAGAAAAATAAAAAGGATGAGAAAAAGAAGAGGAAAGAAAGTGGGAAAATAATAATATTAATAATAAGAAGACAAGAAAGAAAAAAAGGAAGAAAATGAAAAAAAAAGAGAAGAAAAAAATAAGGAAGAAAAATAAGTGGATTTTGTTACTATCATTATAAATGTTTTTAAGGTAATACACAGCAGATATTTAGATGGATGTATATCATACAGGCATTAGAGTTAACTAATCTATAGGGAAAGGTGGTGCAATATTTTTTTGTTATTAATACATTCAATTAATAAAGTAAGAGATACCCTTTTCTTTTCGTTAATATAATCATGCGTCGGCAACCTTTACCCCTTTCTATTGCTAATTGGTGGTCATTTTTTTTTCTCTCTCTCTTTCTTTCCCTCTCTCTCTCTCTCTCTCTCTCTCTCTCTCTCTCTCTTTCTCTCTCTCTCTCTCTCTCTCTCTCTCTCTCTATCTATCTATCTATCTATCTATCTATCTATCTATCTATCTCTATCTCTCTCTCATTCTAAGGCAGTTTGTCATATCTCGTATTTCTGTTGATGTCTAACACTGACCCTTTCCATGACTCAGACTGACTCTGACATTGGCTGACATTAATTCTTATTAACTCTGACACTGACTCTGACAGACTCGGACTCTGACATTGATTCTTATTGACTCTGACACACCTTGACATTAACAGTGACTCTGACACTGACAATGACTGACACTCTGACAATAACTCTAACAATGACACTGACTTTGACACTCTTACTCTAACACTGACTCTGACACTGACTCTGACACTGACTCTGAGTCTGACACTGACTCTGAGTCTGACTCTGACTCTGCCACTGACTCTGACTCTGACTCTGCCACTGACACTGACTCTGCCACTGACACTGACTCTGAGTCTGCCACTGACTCGCCCCCTCACCGTGTATGACCCCGCCCAGACCGGCCAGCACCAAGGCGAGGGCGACCACGGCCACCGCCAGGCGTCTCTCGCAGGGCGTCCGACGGGCCAAGAATCCTCTCAGTCTGCGGGGGAAGAGGAAGCGAAGACACACCGGATTTTATTTTATTTTATTATTCTTTGATTTGATGTTTTTGGTGTGTGTGTGTTTTTTTTTGTATGTTTTTTTTCATTATTATTTTAATTTGTTTAGTTTTTATTTACCTATTTTTTTTTTTAATTTGGTACTGATGGTTATATCAAAATAGTAAAAGGGAAAATAAAAGAGAAAAAAGAAATAGAAATAGAAATTACACGCATAACATTCTTTTTATAAGAAGAACAGTAGTACGTTAATTAAAATGTGATAAAAATAGAAATAAAACAACAAAAACAATAATCAAGTCGTGATTCTATCGTTATCATCACCGTTAATCACAATAAAAGATAAAGAAAAAGAAAATTATATCTAATAAAATTATGAAAATTATTATCATATTATCATATCCGATAAGATTATGTCTTATTATATATCTTATAAAATTATGAAAAATTATATCTGAACGAGAAAAGTAAAAAAGGAAAATAAACACATTTCTATCCCACAAACAAGGAACAAAC
>NC_091576.1:6279842-6282342 GCF_042767895.1 Penaeus vannamei
TAGAATTTTTGTCTTACAGTCCAAATGTCTTTATTTTTATTAGATATGGTGCTATAAACCAGTACAATTTGATTATGTTTAATTGTTTACCACAACTTTCAATCTACTTTTTGTAACTGTTATTCTTATATGTAATAATCATTCTTATTGGAATGAAAACTCAATAAATCTGGTGGTATTAATTCTGAAAATACTGCGTGTTTTGTATGACAATAAAAAATAAAAGTCAGCAAGAGATTCATGACATTTCTTCTAATCTATTTATTTATTAATACCATGAATATTATTATTTTCTGGGCAGGCTTCTTGAGACAAGAAATGTCAGGAAGTGGTATTTTATATTCTAGCTTAAATAATGCTATAAGTTTATAGCAATACTATTGTATATTTTTATTTTACATGCTTTGATGTTATTATATCCGAGAAGCAATGCACATAACATCTCTTTTCTTTGAAACAACCAATAGTAAAAAAGGATAAGTAAAAATATATATAATTGATCATATTTGTTTAAAAATAATATTG
This sequence comes from Penaeus vannamei, assembly GCF_042767895.1. Classification (NCBI taxonomy): domain Eukaryota; kingdom Metazoa; phylum Arthropoda; class Malacostraca; order Decapoda; family Penaeidae; genus Penaeus; species Penaeus vannamei. The sequence continues at coordinate 6,280,368 of NC_091576.1, forward strand.
GAGAGAAAAAATAGTTCAACGTATACTCTATAGCAAAAATTATTTAACGCATACTATCTAGCAAAAATAAAAAATTTCAACAACAGGCACGAACACCAACATGCCACACTGCACTTCACTTCAAGCTGTTACAAAATACAAAGTAAAAAAATTAGATCATAATACTGGTGTTTCATTGTGATTCACATTAAACTGTCTTTCTTATTATTTCTATTATATGGAATTATTATGTTGTGTATACTAAGGCATTGATATTAAATATGACTATGAATTTGCTTTTCCCTTAACCTTTCTCAGTTAAATTTCTACTTCATGGAATCTCAATTTCTCAAGCTAACATAAAAAGATTGGGGCAGGGATCCTGTAAAATATTAACTGAAGTTCATTTTACATTTATCAGAATGAGTGCTTTACAATCTGCACAGCACTATTCGTCATAATAATCAACGTGATCTCCAGACTTGAATTTCTTGCTGTTCAAAATGTCTATAAGTTTGCCAACAGATGTGCTACACGGAAGGAGCTTGCCCTCATTCTTCATCGAGGAAAAAACGGAACGAAGACCATCATCTGCTGTCTCGGTGCGCGCAATCATCTGGAAAATATGTTTCATGAGGTAATCACCACAGATAAGACTTATGGATATCTCATCAGTATAATGAAACTGTTTTAACATTATAGAAATATAAATAGAGGAATAAAAATAACTCTCTCTCTCTCTAATATATATATATATACATATATATATATATATATATATATATATATATATATATATATAGAGAGAGAGAGAGAGAGAGAGAGAGAGAGAGAGAGAGAGAGAGAGAGAGAGAGAGAGAGAGAGAGAGAGAGAGAGATACAGAGAGAGAGAGAGAGAGAGAGAGAGAGAGAGAGATAGGTATATATATAGATATAGATATATATAGATATATAGATATATAATCATATATATATCATATATAGATAGACAGAGATATAGTTTGACATAGATAGATATAGATAGATAAACAGATAGATGGATATAGATAGACAAATTGATAGATAAATATAGATAGATATTAATGGATTGATTGTGAGATATTGACAGACAGATAGATATACATGTATAGATATAGGTATAGATAAAAAGGTATAGATATAGGTATAGATATAAAGATATAGATATGGATAAATATATAGATATAGATAAATACATAGATAGATAGATACAGATATAGATAGATACAGATATAGATATATATTTATATAGATATATAGATACATCATGCATATCCAAAGGTCTTCCCATTGTTTTACAGTATTCACAAACTGGATAGATCTCAACAATCATAGTGAACTATAGAGTATAAGCATTAAACAATATTAGGTAGAAATATAACTTCCCTGTCTTGAATATCTTTAAAAAGAAGAAAAAATATTTAAAAAATGGTCCTATCTATATTGCTAGGGTCAAAGTTGGGATGAAAAGGAAGCAGTCACCCTACCACATTATCTTGCCAACATGCCACAACTATCCATAATATATTGATGATTATTTGTGAATTTTAAATAAATATAAAATTCCTGTATGGACCATAAGTTGATGGAAATGTGTCTAGAATTTGTTAATATTGCTTACAGTTATATGCTTTGAGGCTTCACTCATAAAACAGGATTTTTATGTATAATTTTTCATAACTGATTCAGTACAGGACAGCATGGTGGAATAATTGCATACAATTTCAAAAACAAAGAAAGTAAGTAAATTATAAGTTTTCTTTAGCTTTTAAGAATGTATAAAACTTAAACTCTTCCTTTAAGGACCCTAAAAAAAGAAAAGAATAGAATATAGAGTGAATCAGTATAAGCCATGACAATGGAAAGCCATAGAAAACTTTCCACAGCCTCACCTGCATGTCATTATCGAGAGGTCCAGGAGCATAGTTCAACACTGTAACATTAGGTTCTTCAGCAGCCAAGACCTTAAACAACATAT
>NC_091576.1:6287342-6319842 GCF_042767895.1 Penaeus vannamei
AAAACCAATATAATCCCACGAGGAATCTTTGAAGTTCAGAGGTTGCGGGCATGGAACTCATATTTCCAGGTTCGTGAAACAAAATGTATATGGTCAAGGTTACACAAGTTGACGTTTTAAATCAAATATGAACCAGTGTTTTAAAGAAGAATTATGCACTGAGTATTCTCAATTACTCTACTACTAAATTAACAAGTATACTTTTCTATGGACCTCCTGAACAGCATCCTGAAGGAAACATGTTTCCCTCCTCCAATACGATTCAACGCAGCAAATAGCTGTCCGAGGAAACTGCGCGATGGATATTAATTGGTGAATGTAATTTTTGTACTTGAGCGTCATTGAAATAAAGATTGGTTTTATAGTTGTTAGAGCAGTTACGTTACCCATTTTACTACTATAAATATAAGATCATTATCATGAAAGAAAATAGAATATTTCATAAATAATCATGTTTCCCTTATAAGTAAGCCTACTTGTGCCTCGTTATTATCATATGAAGATCAAACTGCATCTTGAGTGACTGACTACAACTTTTTATAACTGTCACCTTTTCTCCAATCTATAAAGATGAATATCAGTTGTCAGAATTTTATTTTTAACAATGCAGTGTCTAAATGCATATTGCAAGTTATATTCATCCAAGTAAATTTTATATCGGACTTCAAATCTTAAGGTAATATCTTTAAAACTGTCTTCTATATCATATTCGTTGGGACATGCATGGTGAATGTTGAATAGATATCTTTTGAATGATTTTGTTGCTTATTTACAGGTACGAGTGCATGACTTGCTCCAATCGCTCCAATAAGTGCTTGCATGCCTTCCCGCTTACAGCTGCCACCACTGGCTAGCCTCGTGCGAAAAAGGGAGCAGCTCTGCATAAGCCTCCCCCTGCCAGTTCACAGCTTCTCCATCATCGAGACTTCTGCAGTGCCTCCTCGCGGCCTCCCACGGAAACTGGGTACCTTGCGGTCCCAGGATAAACTGTGGGGGATCTCGGAGAAGCAGGAGGCCCCAGAGGTCCAGGGTCATGGCCCACCGGCGTGTGGACACGCCCTGTCCCTGTACCAACTCCTGCCCCTAAGCCCACTGGGGTTAATGGGAGGCTCGGGGTAGGTGAGCCTTGCCAGTCCTCCTCCCCCAAGATATAACCTACCGGCAGTGAACTCCATGAATGGAAAGGCTGGGAGTAGGGGAAAAGTCCCTCCCACCCAGCAAGTGAGGCGGACTGTGGGCTCTGCTGATGGGGCGACTGCTGGAGCGCAGGCTGGGAATGGAAACTACTCGTCTCGCCTGTGCTCTAGTAACCGCCAGCCCAGAGTGAAGCTTGTGGGGGAAAGCCCTTGGGAACCCCACAGGTGGATGATGGGGCCCTCTGTCACCCCCGCTGGGGGTGACAGAGGTGGCATCCACCCGGAGTAACTGCCCGAGGTTGAATCTCAGGCGGGAACTCAGAGGTGAGGAGACCTGGCAGCGGCATGATCAGTGCAGCGACGATCATCACCTCCAGGGAGTAGCCATTGCCATCTCCAGCAGACTCTAGCCCTCGGTAGTAGAGGTTACTCTTGTTGATGAGCATATAATGGTATTGAGACTGAAGCTATCTTTTGGCTTCATGTCTCTTATTTCTGTGTACGCTCCTACCGATGTTTGTAAACTTGACGTGAAAGAGATGTTCTATGTCAAACTTGCATCTGAGGCAGACAGATGTCCCTGCCGAGATATTCGCATTGTTCTAGGTGACTTCAATGCGGTATCTGGTTGTGATCGAGCTGGCTATGAGATGTCTGTCGGCCCCCATGGCTCAGGAGCTGATGCCAGTAGTGAGAATAGCCTCCATTTCCGGGACTTTGCTAGGTCCCAGAAATTGAGGATTTCTGGCTCCTGCTACCAGCGCCCGGACCCACATCGTTGGACATAGTACAGCGATTGGGTAATGCAGCCAAGGAGATCGATCACATACTCATTAGCACTCATTAGAGGATCCTCCAGAATTGCAGGGTGTACGGGAGTGCTGAGTTCTGTGGTACTGACCATAGATTGGTTGTGGCTACCCTCCGGGTCCACTTCAAAACTCTCCAGCTGTCAAATGATCACCCTAGGGTGTTTCATTTGGACAGGCTGAGGGAGGGCGTTAGCTGAGGCAATCTCTGGTTATTTCATAAGGCTCGACAGTCTGATGGATCCTGTTCTCCTATGGGATACCTTTAAGCGTGAAACGCTTGATGCAGCTCAAGATACGATTGGTGTACGCCGGAAAGCAATACAGAATTTCATCTCGCAGGAGACACTGGCAGCCACAGATGCTTGTCATGCAGCTCGTCTGACAGGAGATCAGGAATTGCGCCGGTTTCATGTGCGCAGAACTCGGTCTCTGTTAAGAAGGGACAAGGAACAGTTTAATAGGAGTCTTGCAGAGGCCATTTCTTATTAAATGACCTTCGTCCTGCATACCAAGCCCTGAGAAAGCTGAACTCCAAGCCCTCTTCACAGGTGACAGCAGTTCGCTTAGTAAGTGGTCAGATCGTCTAAGATCCTATTGCGGTGCGGGAACGCTGGGCTGAGTATTTTGAACAGTTGTACCAGGTTGACCCACCAGCAGTTAATTTAGATGCACGGAGTGCCGAGACCCCATTGCCGGACCCACCCATCAGTAAGGATCCTCCCTCCCTAACTGAAGTTAGGAAGGCAATTTTCAAGCTGAAGAGTGGTAAAGCAGCAGGAATCTGTGGCATACCAGCTAAACTGTTAAAGGCTGGTGGTGAACCTATGGCGCGGGGGTTACATGCTGTCCTGGCTGCCATCTGGCGGTCCGGTACCGTTCCTCCTGACCTGTTGAGGGGTGTGGTCATCCCTCTCTGGAAAGGGAAGGGGGACCGTTGGGACTGTAGCAATCACCGAGGCATCACACTGCTCAGTATACCAGGCAAGGTTCTGGAGCAATCTGGATTCACTCCTAGTAAGTATACAATAGAACGTATCCTTGTGCTTCAAGAGCGCCGTCGTGAGTTCGGGTGTGGGTTGCTTGCAGCCTACATCGACCTCAAGAAGACGTTCGACACGGTGCATCGGGAATCACTCTGGGAGATCCTGAGACTGAGAGGAATACCAACAAGGATTATTGGACTTATAGCGTCTGTATACTGGCACTGAAAGTACTGTAAAGTGTGGTGGGGGCCTGTAGAGCTTCTTCCCTGTTAGTTCAGGAGTGAGGCAAGGCTGTGTCCTTGCACCAACTCTTTTCAATACTTGCATGGACTGGATACTGGCCAGAGCTACTGTTCAAAGTCATTGTGGAGCAACACTAGGCAATATCAAAGCTACTGACCTTGACTTTGCTGACGATGTTGCTATTCTATCTGAGTCTCTGGAAACCTTAGTGGTGGCTCTGGATGCATTTAGCAATGAAGCGAAGCCCTTGGGTCTAGAGGTCTCCTGGACCAAGACCAAGATCCAGGACTTTGGAGACTTGCTAGGAGAACCTGTTCAGTCGGTACGTGCTGGCGACGAGGACATTGAAGTCACAGAGAGCTTTACATACCTTGGTAGTGTAGTTCATAATTCTGGGCTGTCAGACCAGGAACTCTCATGAACTCTCTCAACAAGAGTATTTGGAGATGTCGGTACCTGTGCAGAAGGACCAAGCTACGGGTTTTCTAGGCCCTGATAATGCCAGTTTTGCTGTACGGTAGTGAAACCTGGATATCCTGTGCTCATCTTGAAGCCTTTTGTAATAGGTCCTTGAGCCGGATCATGGGGTACTATTGGCGGGACCATATGTCCAACCAACGGTTACACCGTGAGACTGGCACAGGACCTGTTATCTGCACAATCCGGGATCGCCAACTCAGGCTATACGGCCACCTGGCTCGCTTTCCTCAGGATGACCCTGCCCATCAGGTAGTCTCTGTTAGAGACAACCCTGGGTGGAGGAGGCCTGTGGGACGACCTAGGAAGTCGTGGCTTGGGCAGATCGACCAAACCTGTCGTGAAGAACTCGAGATGGGCCGAGTCCCTGCCTGGCGTCTTGCCATGAGGGATCCTTGTGACTGGAAGCGAAGGGTGGATGCGGCTATGCGCCCCCAGTTGGCGTTAGCCCCCCTTGATTGATAGATTGATGCCCACAGCCTCTGAACTTCAAAGATTCCTCGAGGGATTATATTGATTTTTATATTCATTACCATACGTTATTTCCTTTATCAGAATATTTGATCATTTGTGTAAATACATACAATTTCTTTTTCATAATAAATACTAAGAATGGAAATTCTAAGACGATCGATGTTATTGTCGAAAATAACTCTGAATGGCAACTCTAGCGATGGCACCCATGAAGTTCATGACGGGCATGTGACGTAAGAATACATGATTGGTGGGATTAACTTGTCCATTCTGCGCATGTGCAGGATTAAAAATTGAGCTTAATAATAATGCCTGTCCTAGAGGTGCATTAAAAGTTGATCCTGGACGCTGCCGACACCCATGCCTACTAGAGATCTGGATTAAACTTTAATACTGGATTAACTTTTATGGCACGTACAGAAGACGCCCATAAATACATAATACACACACACACACACACACATACACACACAAATGCAACTTACCTCGACCTTGGCGCTGGCCTTCTTGACCTGGCCCTCGGTGCTGGTGAGGCCGCCCGCAGTGCGCGCCACGCCCACCATGCGGGATCCGTCCCCCAGGAGGGGCGCCACGCCCTCGCAGATGGCAGCGCCCAGGCCCCGAGAGGCGCCCGTCACTAGCACCCAGCAGGCGCCCCACGACCCTTCCTTGCCGCTCATCTGAGGGAGGAGAGGCACGGGTTGTTTACGGGTTGGCATTTGCTGCTTCGCGAAGTGGCACTGCTGGTTGACTGCCACTAGCTGTCTGACTGTGTCACTGTTGTTTGACAACACACGCAGTGTCATTGGCTGTCTGACTGAGTGTCACTGATGTTCGACTGAATGTCATTGGTTGATTGAGTGTCACTGCTGTCTGACTGTCATTGGATGTTTGACTGAGTGTCATTGGATGTTTGACTGAGTGTCACTGTTGTCTGTGTCACTGGCTCTTTGACTGTCACTGGATGTTTGACTGAGTGGCATTGGCTGTCTGACTGCGTGGCACTGGATGAAAAGTGTCACTGTTGTTTGACTGTGTCACTGGATGTCTGATTGAGTGTGAAGCTGTCAAAATGAGTGTCACTGTTGTTTGACCGTGTCATTGGCTGTTTGACGGAGTGTCATTGGTTATTGCTGGCTTACTGCCTGAATGTCCTTGGCTGCTTTAATGAGTGTCACTTGCTGTTTGACTGAGTGTTACTGGGTGTGTGAGTGTCACTGCTGCTTCAATGTGTCACAGGTTATTTGACCGAGTGTCATTTTCTGTCTGAGCGACACTACCTTGCTTGACTGAGTGACTTGCCTGACTGACACGCGATCTGAAGTTGATCAAAGTTGATCAGTCCCATGTAAATCTTTATTGCACTTAACTGATTGGCTGAAGGTAATGGTGTGTGTGAAAGGGGTTGTATAGCGCGCGAGTGCGCGTGTGTATGTGTGTGTGCGCGTGTGTGTGTGTGTATTCGTGTGTGAGTTCTTGTGTGTGTGTATGTGTGTATGTGTTCTTGTGTGTGTGTATGTGTTCTTGCGCGTGTGTGTTCTTGCGTGCGCGCGTGTGTGTGTTCGTGTGCGCGCGCGTGCACCGTTGTGAGTGTAAGTGGATGATCGCGTGTAATGAGCGTCTGTGTCTTTAACAGTAAACAGTAAGGATTGTTAACATATTAAAGTATTTACTTATCTCTTCCCTGGGCTTATCAGATTGTAAACTATAAATCAGCCTTCAGTAATAATTGACTACGTAAACTGATATTGCGCGGCAAAACCTCATCAATTCTCGTTGCTTGTCCATGAATCTAGAATCAATCAATCAATCAATATTTTTTGCATTTTTTTTGGGGGGGAGGGGGGGCGTACTGAAATTATAGCACTACTGTCTTTGCATTTTAGTACATTAAATATCTGTTTATCTATTCAGGATAAAATATAGATGCAGATTGATAAATAGACAGATAGACTGATAATTTTGACAGGCAGATAGGTACGATAGACAAACAGCTAAATAGATATATAAGCAGGTAGACAGACAGACAGATATATGGATAGAGACAGACAAACAGATAGATAGATAGATGGACAGATAAATGGGTGGATGGACAGACACTGACAGATAAATAGATAGATAGAGATATAAGTACACAGATGGAGGTAGGTAGATAATAAGTAGTTAGATATATCGACTTTTAGATATACATGAATATATAAGACTGACCTATAGATATATAGATATATAGATGAATAAAAAGATCGATGGAAAGACTAATTGACATAGATACACAGATAGACAAATGCATAGGTTGGTTAACAGATGAATAGATGGGTAAATAGATACATAACAAACAAATATATGCTGACAGATACTTAGGAAAACAAAATATATATTTGACAAACACACACTCACACACATAAATAAATATTTGACAAATACACACACACACACATACACACATAAATAAATATTTGACAAATACACACACACATAAATAAATATTAGACAAATACACACAAACACATAAATAAATATTTGACAAATACACACACACACACACATAAATAAATATTTGAAAAATACACACACACATAAATAAATATTTGACAAATAAACACAAACACACACATAAATAAATATTTGACAAACACACACACACATAAATAAATATTTGACAAATACACACACACACAAATAAATATCTGACAAATACACACACACACACACACACACACATAAATAAATATTTGACAAATACACACACACATAAATATTTGACAAATATACACACACATAAATAAATATTTGACAAATACACACACACATAAATAATTATTTGACAAATACACACACACACACATAAATAAATATTTGACAAATACACACACACACATAAATATTTGACAAAATCACACACACACACACATAAATAAATATCTGACAAATACACACACACACACATAAATAAATATTTGACAAATACACACACACGCACACATCAGTGACTGCAACAATTCTAAGAATAACAAAAAAGAACACGCCTGATAAAACTGGTTTTCCCATCAGCAACATAAGATTTTACACATTGTTTTTGTATCCAAAAATACCAGAGAAAAGAAAAACAAGTATAACATTAAAACTCCCTCGTCTTTTCCTTATCATATTCTTCTCGAGGACGAAAAAGGTTATCATTATTACTTAATGGAAGTGATAACAAACGTAATCTTCCACGTGCGAATGTGAAGGAAATGTGCACATTGTTTGAGAACTTGTTAACGCACCCATCTTTGCTCTTGCAAATAAAAGGCTACACTTTATGCAGGGGAGACACTTCAAGACAAAACATCCATGAAAATACAACGCAAGTTAGCCATACCAAACATGTGCAAGTCTATTAGAATCCGGACACAATTTCGTAACAGGAAACGTGAGGTTCGTGAAATTGCATCCGATTCCTTGGAAAACGGCGACGGATTCGCGTGATCGTTCCTTCAAACAGAAACAAATGCATGTCGGTCACGTGACCTGCTCCTTTCCGCCGAGGACCGAGGAGAAAACCTACCTTGGTTCTCCTCTTCCTGTGGCCACCGCGCGACTGGGCAGGTTGGCGACGGTAGCCCAGCTGCCCGACGAGGTTCCCAGCCCAGTCCCTCCCCCCTCTCCCCTCTCCCGGTATCCGCACTCGCCCCCCACCCCAACGTCTGCTTGCCCCTCCCGGTATGAGGGACCTCACCCCTCCCTTGTCCTCTCAACAAACCTCCCTCATCTCCACCATTGTACCCTGATCGCCTTCCTTACCCTCCCTCTCCCCGAGATCTCCCTCCTTGCCCTCCCTCTCCCCCGCCCTGTATCTAGATCTCCCTCCCTACCCTCCTTCTCCCCTTCCTCTACCTAGACCGACCTTCCTACTCCCCATCCCCACCCCCAGTGCCTCCCTTCTCGGTTCCTGGACTAAATATAACATATCCTTATGACTGGAAGCTACACTGTTGCTTCTTAATGCGAAAATGCTTCGGATAACTTTTCCAGTCCACAACCAAGAAAAAAATATGGTTTGTCTAAACACACACGCACGCACGCACGCACGCACACACACACCGCACTTTTTGTTTCTCTCGGAACGCTTTGATACATTATCTTCACGATAAATAGACTATTTTACGTAGTATCTTACGTATATTCTATTTTTTTTCATTGAGACGAAGCGGCAACTGAAGCGGCTGGCAGTGACTGATAACATCCAATTAAGTAATGATAATGGCAACTGATAAGTCGAAGACCATAATGATATGTTAATCATTTGTTAACCGACGGATTTGTGATGATAATAAAGACGTTGGTGATGATAAGCTTCTGTAAACTCAGAGGTAATGGAAGGAGGGAAAAAAGCGAGAGAATGGAGGAGAAGAAAAGAAAGGAGAGAAAACAAGGAATGGGAGAAGAAAAGAAAAAGTGAGGATAATCATTAGATGAATGAAAGTTAATTGGTGAGATTTAATAAATGACAAGTGGGCGATATTAATATGATAAATGAAGATTGATGACGACAATTATTTAATAAATGACATTGGTCATAATCATCTGATCACGAACACGCTCGTGATGGTGATTACTGAGCAACTTTTTGAATAATTTATACAGTGGTGATGATAACCCTTTGAAATATATTCCTCCAATCACGATAAACCTCCGTGATGGTGATTAATGATCAACTTTTTGAATAATTTACACATTGGTGATGATATAACCCTTTGAAATATATTCCTCCAGCTACGATAAATCTCCATGATGGTGACTAATGATTAACTTTTTTAATAATTCACACATTGGTGATGATAACCCTTTGAAATATATTCCTCCAGTCACGATGAACCTCCGTGATGGTGATTAATTAACTTTTTGAATAATTTACACACTGGTGACGATAACCTTTTGAAATATATCCCTCCGGTCATTGATAATGACAATTATTTAACAAATTACATAGGTAATAATCATCTGATCACGAACACGCTCGTGATGGTGATTACTGAGAAACCTTTTGAATAATTTACACACTGGTGATGATATAACCCTTTGAAATATATCCCTCCGGCCACTATAAACCTCCGTGATGGTGATTGATTTTTTTTTTTTTGAATAATTTACACATTGGTGATGATAACCCTTTGAAATATAATCCTCCAGTCACGATGAACCTCCATGATGGTGATTAATTATTAACTTTTTGAATAATTTACACATTGGTGATGATAACCCTTTGAAATATATTCCTCCGGCCACGATAAACCTCCATGATGGTGATCAATGATTAATTTTTTTGAATAATTCACACATTGGTGATGATAACCCTTTGAAATATATCCCCCCGGCCACGATGAACCTCCGTGATGGTGATTAATTATTTACTTTTTTAATAATCTACACACTGGTGATGATAACCCTTTGAAATATATTCCTCCGGCCACGATGAACCTCCATGATGGTGATTAATTAACTTTTTGAATAATTCACACATTGGTGATGATATAACCCTTTGAAATATATTCCTCCAGTCACGATAAACCTCCGTGATGGTGATTGATTAATTTTTTTGAATAATTTACACACTGGTGATGATATAACCCTTTGAAATATATCCCTCCGGCCACGATGAACCTCCGTGATGGTGATTACTGAGAAACTTTTTGAATAATTAACACACTGGTGATGATAACCTTTTGAAATATATCCCTCCGGTCACTGATAATGACAATTATTTAACAAATTACATAGGTAATAATCATCTGATCACGAACACGCTCGTGATGGTGATTACTGAGCAACTTTTTTAATAATTTATAAATTGGTGATGATAACCCTTTGAAATATATTCCTCCAGTCACGATAAATCTCCATGATGGTGATCAATGATTAATTTTTTTGAATAATTAACACATTGGTGATGATAACCCTTTGAAATATATTCCTCCAGCTACGATAAACCTCCGTGGTAGTGATTAATTAACTTTTTGAATAATTTACACATTGGTGATGATAACCTTTTGAAATATATCCCTCCGGTCATTGATAATGACAATTATTTAATAAATTACATAGGTAATAATCATCTGATCACGAACACGCTCGTGATGGCGATTACTGAGCAACTTTTTGAATAATTTGCACATTGGTGATGATAACCCTTTGAAATATATTCCTCCGGCCACGATAAACCTCCGTGATGGTGATTAATTAACTTTTTGAATAATTTACACATTGGTGATGATAAGCCTTTGAAATATATTCCTCCAGTCACGATGAACCTCCATGATGATGATTAATGATTAATTTTTTTGAATAATTAACACATTGGTGATGATAACCCTTTGAAATATATCCCTCCGGCCACGATGAACCTCCGTGATGGTGATTACTGAGCAACTTTTTTAATAACTTACACATTGGTGATGATAACCCTTTGAAATATATTCCTCCGGCCACGATAAACCTCCGTGGTAGTGATTAATCAACTTTTTGAATAATTTACACATTGGTGATGATAACCTTTTGAAATATATCCCTCCGGTCATTGATAATGACAATTATTTAACAAATTACATAGGTAATAATCATCTGATCACGAACACGCTCGTGATGGTGATTACCGAGAAACTTTTTGAATAATTTGCACATTGGTGATGATATAACCCTTTGAAATATATTCCTCCGGCCACGATGAACCTCCGTGGTAGTGATTAATTAACTTTTTGAATAATTCCCACATTGGTGATGATAACCCTTTGAAATATAATCCTCCAGTCACGATAAACCTCCGTGATGGTGATTAATGATTAATTAACTTTTTAAATAATTTACACATTGGTGATGATATAACCCTTTGAAATATATTCCTCCGGTCAAGACGCATCTCCAACCTTAAAACTGCATCTCCGCCAAGATAAAGACACAAAACTGATAAGGAGAAATGGCATCCGGAAGGGCATCCGGTCACAAGCTAGGATTTTCGCCACATAATCAACTCCTACAGAACTAAACAGTAATAACTATAGTAGGATTGATAATGGGAATAATAACAGTACGGCGTTGAATATGGCAATGATAATAATGACTCTAATAAAAACTAGATTACACTACCAAAGATAATAATAATGATACGACGACACTAAATAGTGAAAAAGGCAATGAAGAAGGCAATAAAGAAGAACAAGTACTTAAAAAAATAAAAATGAGTATAAAAAAGACAAAAATGACAAAAGAAAACCGATAAACAGGTTTTATCCTTCACCAGACCGTAAAGGCTTATGGATGTCAGCCGATACCTGTAATTTATCCTTTATTTTTATTATCTATTTTTTTTTTTTTTTTTGGGGGGGGGGAGGGAGGATTACCATACTACTCATAAGGAAGGAGGCGCCAGTACATATGTATATATATTTTCGAAATACATATACATAACAGAAATAAACTCAATTTTAACATGGGAACATATAAAACTGCCGAACTATATATATGTATATATACAAATATATACAAATATATATATATATAAATATATATAAATATATATATACACATATATGTAGATACATACATATATATACACATAGATACATATAATATATATACATATGTATCCACACACACACACACACATATACAAATATATATACACACCAGACAGATACACTCACACACATACACACACACACATAAATAACAAGAACAGCTAACACAGTACAACCATAAAATACCTATAAAATATACTTTGGTTTTCTGCTTCACAAAACGAAGGAAAAAAAATAACAAAATCCCAATAATATTAGATAACAACAGATACAAAAATACAACTGATGCCTAATTATCACTGTCTAAAGAAACAGACAGACACACACACAAAAATAGGAACAAGTCAAACCCGATATCGAAGGAACCGCCACCCATAAACAAAGCAGGATTTTGCAGACACTTGTGCAGGTGGTGAATTAATAGCTATTTTGAGTTGCTATCTACGGTTATTTAACTTGTTTTGTTTATAAAGTACATTCTAAAAGGGAGAAAACACGAAGAAATAATTTTGATACAGACATAGGTAATTGCCGAAAGATAATCATAATACATGTAAATTTCACTCGTACTGTAACTTTTAGCTCGAGACAATCTCGCCTTTGTAATAATTTACTGATTATGATTATCTTATAATCGTGATCATCGTCACTAGTAATTAAAAAAGCCAAGTGGATTAGATTTCTTCTACAGATATAATGTGAAGCGCTACAAAATGTGAATACCTACAAAAGCTTCAAACTTCATGTAGTATAAATTATCATAATGTATTTATATACTCATGTGATAATGCGATACACACCAATTTTAGTAATCATAAAATCAAAGTAGCTTTCCGATTTTTTTTTTTCTTTTTATCGGTAAATTATTTACATGCTCCTCAGTTCAAGCAATAAATAAAATTACTTTAAAATATCGTATGAGTCCTTTCCCCACAGTTACGAATCAATAATTCTATTCTATGATGAAACTGGTTCTTGATAAAATTTAACACAAATTTAACATAATCCTTGAAAGGAAGTGGGGGGCCAAATACATATATATTTTTTTCAATAAGCATCGTGAGATGGTGAAATATGATAAATATATTTAACAAAGTCTGGAGGATCTGAGGATTCTCCAGACATTTTGGAGCGAACTATAATTGATGCTGCGAATATGACACCAGTAGCAATGAGCTTAATCAGGCTCTCCTAATTTTAATAAGAAAGATCGGTACACATACACATGAAAATACACGAAGAAAAACACATACATGAAAATTTCAGTTAAATATGGCACTTAATTTCAGCTAAGGTTGTTGTTGACAATTGACAACCATACTGTCATTGTTGCATAAATAACCAAAAATACCATTCCCCTTCTGTTGTGACAACCAAACCAAGGGGGAACCGCCCCCTCCCCACCATTCCTCTTAACAAGACAAAACCACTGCTACCAAAAATATCGATATGGGAATAAAAAAGGACATAATGTTAGTGCCTCTGGTCTTAAAACACTACGTTCTGTGCTTGCGTGCAGCGAATCAAATGGGAAGTGTGTGCTTGCGTGTACGAGAGGCGTGAAAATGAGCCTTATTAACCCACAGGTGGTTCCGTCCTCTCCGCCGGCCAATCACGAGCCGACAGCCTGCCGAAGAGATAACCTATAGACGAACGAAAGAGAGCGCCGCCGAGATTGGATCTTTTTGGGGGGATCGGATTTTTTTTCTGGTGTTTAGATTATTGTGGCGTTACTTCTTTTTGTAGTTTTATTTAAGATTTTTTTCGTTATTTGGTTAAGTTGAAGGATTTCTTGTTTGCGTTAGGTTTTGAGTATAAGAGGGTTAAATGTGCTTGTAATGATGATATGACTTACGTACCCTAGGGCGCTTAAGCGGTTTTAAATAATCAAAATATCAAAAGAGATGTATATGAAATATCAAAATTTTACTACAACTATCAGTTTGAATTTATAAAGATGTGCAATAAAAATAATAGCCGGTACAGACTAATAACAAAAACGCATCACGAAATTACCTCGAATCGCTTTCGTAAGTTCCATGGAAAAGATCGAGTAACATCAACCGCAGACAGTTTAACCATTTATATCGTCAATGTAAACAAGAACAACATGAATTCTGTCAAAGGAATATTATTATTGTTATTTTCCTTCGTAGTTGCATTCACTCTTGTAGAATGCAAAAAGGAGGTGAGTTGCATGCAATCTGGCTCATATTAGATCGTAAGTAATAGAATGAAACAGTGAAAAGGAAAAATAATTAATAATTCCCCGGTGTTTGGTGTGTGACTGAACAGCTGATGTTGCTTGCTTTATCATTGTAATTTCCAAAGATAAAAATTACTATTCTTCTGTAGGAGTTAAAAGATGAATAACTACTTAGGAATTTTGTTTTATTTTAACATTTCTAAGGGTTAGAATGTTTCAGATGCTGCTGCTGATGTGATGGCATTTCAGGTTTATTAAATAGGAATTTAACAGATGAGAATAAGATCTGATGTATTTGATAGAGAAATTCAGTGTATGATATGTTCTTGTCATACTGATACTTCATTAGATAAATGTTCTGAATAAGGAGGTCGACAGGTTCCATCTTGCCGGTACAAACTTGGTGGAAGTGTGCTAGTCTTGTTTAGAGTGAAGCATGGAAGACAGCAATATTGGATATAATAGCTCAAACTCAGATATAGGTCATTTTTTTAGTTTCACATTGCCATCCAATCTTGCAAATATTACTCCTTATTTTGATTACTCATGGTGTAATATGTGTGTACCAGATTGTAGAGTTTGGTCAAATTCTGTCCGTACAAATGTAGTTCTCGGGTAACTTTCCACACGCGCTTAGTTATTTGTAAAATTATCTGCGCATAAAATTCTTTTGACCTTTCTACGCATTTGTTTCATCATCTGTCCGCAAATTCATCTGCGCAAATGTAGATAAAATTATGTTTTCCGCGCATGAAAAAATAAAATATTCCCCGCGCAAGAAAAATACTTTACATTTCTGGTGTGTGTATCCTTTGTTGTATTCCATTGTAAATGATGTAAAGAAAATAATGTTTACAAGGTTACTGCACCCCTCACAGATTAAGTCCCTATTACTCCAGCCATTCTTGTGGATCCAGAAACATCACTGTATGAACCAAATACCTTCCAAACCTTGGGGCTTTGCCTCCAGACCCCCACCCTATCACTGTATATCTGTACAAGAGCTTCAACCCCTGGATTCCCATCGAATCACTGTGGCCTTGCTATCTGTGCAGAATTTGTCGTGACCTATTTCCTTTATTTCTGACGTTATTCTTTGCCTGCACATTATTTCATGTGTCAGTGAACGTAGTTTTTCCCTTTCTTCATGATAGTGTCTAGATTTTCCAGTAAATGGATATCAAAGAATTACATGCTGCAAAACCATCTTACTATTAACTTGTGAGGGAGATAACATATATGAAAAGTGTCTTTATTTTTTACAAGCAAAATTTACGATGCACCACATGGTTGCATGAAACAAACTATATAGAGATTTATGGACTCTGATAATTGATTAGAGCTTTTGCTGTTTTTTTCTAAATTTCTTTTATACTTAATAGTGTTATGTGACTTTAGTTTTTCATTATCTTGTCAGAGACCTGTGTGTTATATTTACCTTTGTAAATTCTCTTACATATATTAAGTGAAGACTTATTTCAAAATTAATTAGAATAGATTCATTCATATAGAGGAAAATAAGGATATTTGGTGTATCTTTGGCATAAGTCCAACTGTAAATACAAAAAGAATTTATATATAAAGAGAGTCCAGTACATGTCCAGAATAGGACTGCACAAAGATAGACTATTTTTTTGTTTGTTTGTTTGCCTGTTTGATTCAGGATCACTTACAAACAAATCCACTTTTTTTGTATGTGCCACAAAATTTGTAGTTCCACCATGGTAAATATTGTCAAATAATAGTAAGCTCTATCTTGCCATAAACGGGTTGAAATTTGGTGTCCCTGCTGAATTGTAAAGCACAGAAGCCATGGCATTGCCTCATGCCGTCCTGTTCTGGACATTTGTCAGGATTCCTCATCTCCTCTGATTTCATTGAATTTAAAGTGGCAACTTTGGCTTTGATAGTTATGATGGTATGCAATTTACGGAAAATAGATATCAGTTGATACGTACCTGGATAAAAGTTTACAACAGGACTGAACCTGTCAGAGACAGAGTCTCTAAGACAAACAAATGAACCCCATCCCAAACACACAAACTAGCACAAAGATCATAGTATGAACTAAAAAACCTTCCTTTCCCAAAAGCTTCACCCCAGAACCCCCAACCATTCATTGTATTTCCCTAGATGGTGCATTCTTTTCGTATACTCTAACCCATACTAGCAACCAATGAACTTTTGATGAACATTTTACATTGATCAAAACATTTGTTGAAATATAACTTTTGTATTCTACTAGTAAGAAACTCTAAAAACTTGGATGATAAATGTAACTATCCCACATTTGTATTTAAAGCTAGGCTCCTTTTTATGATTACATTGATTATTTTCTTCCGTCCAAGTCTACTGTTATCTGGGATGGAAATATTAGTCTTAGTTCTCATCCATTAGCAGTATAAGCTACAAGTATTTATCTTTTTTGTTATGGGATAATTTTAGGCCCTGTTGTGTGATGTGGTTGGAAGGATGGAAAGGAAATTGTGTATTAAAGATGAAAGAAAGGCTTTGAAACATAGGAACTGACCACACTACATCCAGACTGGACTTAACTTGTAGTCTGTGAAGTTATTTGCACAAACAGATAAGGAATAATGGATTAAATCATTTTTAAACTATTTTGCTGATTTCCAAATCTATGCAAAAGAATCTGTTTAGAAGTTACAGTGGCTGCTTGACAAAATTTGCAGTATGGCACTACATATCTGAACAGGCATGTAACACATTAGATTTTCACTACTGCTTTGAATAAAGTAATCACTGTGACCACACCTTTGTCAGCTTGGCAAAGGGGACAACAAATCATTCTGAAAATATAACCTTTGTGGGAGCCTAATCCATTCACTGTAAAAAAAAGTGTATGCTGCACCATATTATAGTTTTTTTCTAACTTTGAAAAATGGGTATATTGGTGTCAGTTTGTTGATTTTATGTATTGTTTCTTCATTTAATTTTGTTTTTATTTATTGTTTGCACCAAGAGTACTACATCTGAAAGTGATAAATAATAGTATTACAGTACTTTGGGCACACTCTCAGCACTACCAGTTGTACATGCTGTAATGTACCAGTATCACCTGTGTAACTCAAATATTTCCAAAATTATACTTTATTTTAGAAGGTTAATAACATAAAGATGCAGTTAATTATTACAAAACTTATAGTTAGTGTGATAATGTGTGAATAGATTTAGTTTCCCTCTCGCTTTGTAGATCCATGTAGTAAATTGAAATCAAATGAATCAGATCTTACATGCTTCTTTTTTTTCTTTGTAAATCACGTAATGAATTTACCTGCTTTCAGCTTATCCTCTCCGAGCGAGTACAGCAACTTTCTGATGCTGGCTTGAAGAAGCCTGTATTAAGATTCAACAGTGAGAAGTTCCGACAGTATGTGAAGAGCACTCCTCGCAATTACTCTGTGATTGTTATGTTCACAGCACTAGCTCCATCAAGACAATGTGGAATCTGCAGGTGGGTTCATTAACGAGAAGTTTATCTTTGCACACATAAGGTTTTAGTTGATGAATCCTGATGTGTACTCCATAGTTCATAATGTTAGTTTGTTTATCTTTTTTGTTATTTGTATCATTACTGCATTTAACCCTATGCTGCTAGGTGACATGTATGTACACATGCCATGGCTGTTGTGGACAAAGTAGCAGATGGAATCATTTCACGACCATTCCCGCGCCGTCGGCTCATCGGATGGAGCTTGTTTTTCTCTGATAGTAGCAGCATTATTTCTATGGTAAAACTTTTAGGCTATATCACCTAAAGTGAAGGTAAACCTTCAAAAATTTAATATTTTCAAAGATTATACATCAAAATACAAGCTTTTAGGCACCTAAAGTTGCTCGCAAACTACCAAACAAGTTGGACGCAAACAAGGGTAACAGTCTATGCGCGCCAACAACCCAGCGATCATATCCACTTACCAAATTTTTTTGCGTGGCGTTATTTGGTTAAAAGAAAAAAAAGAAAAGAGGATCAATCTTAATAATATTTGTGTGAGTTCAAATAACGAGATTAGAAAGACAAGATATTGTAGACACAGGAAATGTACTTGTGTGATACAGATGATTGCTATTATTAATGGACTTTGCTCATATTCCAGTAAGCCTTATTTTTTCCTGCATTTTGAATCTAGACAGAAAGATCTCCTAGTTTGGGACACAGATTTTTTAGTCTTTTTCTTTCTTTCTTTTTTACTTGCATCAAACCAGAATCATCACATCTATTCTCGAAATTCATAATTGTTTCAAATTTCTATTACATATCTGAACTTACATTTCCTTTCAGGTATGTGTCCAAGTTACTGTGGCTTGATAGCTAGAAAATCTTTATCCTATCTGCTATGATATTCTGCGTTCTCTACCTGTAGGCTGTCCAACTGTACTGTAACCAGTGCATGTTATTGGCAAAGAATATTTTTTCTTCTTCTTTTATTTTACAGAAAATACTGTTTTTTAACAAAACCTTTTTATTTGTACGCTTTTATCATCTTAAGGAATTTAAGAAGTTATATATCTAAATATAAATTGATTTTTTGGTATGGAAGTGTATCCAAACTTAAGGATAATATTTTTCTCCCCCCCGGTTTCAGACAAGCTCACGAGGAGTTCCAGTTGGTGGCTAACTCTTGGCGTTATTCTCAAGGTTATTCCAGCAAGCTGTTCTTTGCTCTTGTTGATTTTGATGAAGGTCCTGATGTCTTCCAGCAGGTAAGGAGCAATGGCCTTTCTGAAATTTCTTTTTCTTTTTCCTTCATTTTCTTCTACTCTTTCATTATAATTCCTTTTCTGTTTCCACTTCAAAGATCTTCCTCCTCCTCCTCCTCCTCTCCTCCTCCTCCTCCTCCTCCTCCTCCTCCTCCTCCTCCTCCTCCTCCTATTTTTCCCCTTAGAAAATATTCATTGTTAGCTTCTTTACACTATTAATATTTGAGATATATTATTCATAAAGTCATGATTACATTTTCAGTTACGTCTGAACTCTGCTCCTGTGTTCATGCACTTCCCAGCCAAGGGCAAGCCAAAGAAGGTTGATACTTTAGATATCCAGAGAGTTGGCTTTGCAGCAGAAAATATTGCTCGCTGGGTTGCAGAACGGACAGATATACAGGTGATGTGCAAATTAATAAATGCATTTTTCATGATATAGATATTGATATTAGTGGGCTTAGACCAAGTTAGTCTTATGCATCTCAGCTTCAGCATTCTGAATCTGGATGTAGGTCTGTTCAAGGATACAACAGTTGCAACCACAATTCCCAGGAGTGAGAAGCCAATATATTTGTTCTTATACTTTTCCATTTTCCTCATCTTGAATTTTGTCATTTTGATCATCTCATTTATTTCAGATACGAGTTTTCCGTCCACCCAACTACTCTGGACTTCTTGCACTGGTTGTGTTATTGGCACTTGTTGTTGGGCTGTTGTACCTGCGGAAGAACAACCTCGACTTTCTCTATAACAAAACTACCTGGGCTCTCGGTGCTCTGGTGAGTGGGGTTCCTGCTTTCAAATTGTTACACTTGGGGTTTTTTCTTGTGTTTTTATTTATGTTCGACATTTTGTTTTCTTTACAGTGTTTTGATGATTTGTATACATTAGCAATGGTACTAAATATACCATTGGTATCAGATCAGTGAGTGTTGCCTATATAATGGCCAACTGACAATAAATGCATAAAATTTGCATCTAGAACTGTGCAAATCTTGGAACTTAATGCTGTCTAAACAAGTGTAGGATAAAACTCTCATTTTTAAAACCTCTAAAGGCTTTTAAAAAAGACATACTTGGAATGTCAAATCAGTGCAATGACCTTTTATTTCTAAAATCCTGTATTCATAACATTAATAAAAAGGACATTGCGTCACTTTCCATTATACATCTTGGGCATGTAGTCTATTTCTTATTTAGACTTCCCTCAATATGTGGTAGGTTCTTAGCTTGAGAAGGTATATTATTTCCATAAACTACTCATTGCAGTATTCAAAACTATCCAGGAGAATAGGTTAGTTGAATCTGCTTAGTGGCAGTAGGGTTAATCCTTCATGTATGTAAAACTACAGCTAATTACTATGTAATGTTTATTATCCAAACTAAAATGCTTTATGAAGTTAAAAAAATTGTTGTATCTTGACCATATGCTCCCATAACCATAAAAGAATAGTTCTTGTTGAGTAGCTGTATCAAGTTTAATAATTATGTTAGAGAATATTGTCATATCGGTACAGGGTTTTTATGTATCAAACTAACATTTATGATTGAGCTTCTCAAATCATGATTTGAACATTTTCCTTCAGCTTTTGGAATGTGGCATAATCCTGCATAGTTCCTCTAAAAGAAAATTATTTTTTGTCACAAATCTCTGGCTTGCAATTTATTCCAAACTATTTCATCATCATCCAACAGGCTTTCACCTTCGCCATGACTTCAGGCCAGATGTGGAACCACATCCGCGGACCTCCCTTCCTCCAGAAAACTCAGGCTGGAAACATTGCCTACATCCACGGGTCTTCACAGGGACAGTTCATTGTTGAAACGTATATTGTAGCTGTACTAAGTAAGTGGGGAGTTGGCAAAAGAAAACATAATGTACCTTTTTCTTATTCTCCTTTATTTAGTCTTTCTTATTTCAAGAAGGCTGTTTAAAGGTTTAAAGATATGATACAGAGTTTAGTTATTATTTTCAGTGCTCCTTTCCAGTAACTGCATGCTTATTTAATGTGGATATAGTGATCCTTGACTTCCTAGCATGTTACATCAGGTTGACAGTGGTGTGACATAAGTAGAAATAGATAGGATTTCATTAGAATGGGCAGTGAAATATTGATGTGAATTTTCTGGGAGTTTCCCCTTATAGATCCATCTTGGTATTGGATTTAGTGTATGTGTGTTTAAAACAAAATTTCAAGGTGTGCTCTCTCCTTTTGCAATTGTTCAGCAGCATGAAGACAACCTTATTTCACTTTCCAGATGCAGCTGTTGTGTTAGGAATGATTCTCATGACTGAGGCAGCAAACAAGCGAGATGATGTGCGCAAACGGCGCATCTATGCCATCATTGGACTTGGTCTCGTAGCTTTCTTCTTCTCTTTGTCACTCTCAATCTTCCGATCGAAGGCACATGGTTACCCATACAGGTGAGTTGAACAGTATAGTAATTCTTTTTCATGTCTTATGAAATTTCTCAAAATTAAGCTAAACATCTGATTTACTGTGTTATCCTATAAGTATCTTAGGATCTTTCATATCAAATAAAATTATACATATGAATATGTGTATATCTTCCATTTTTATCTTATATAACTATATATTTATACTCGTTAAGCCACCCCCTAATCATTCTTCTCTTCTTTATTTCAGCTTTCTACTTAAATAAAAGACAGAGAAATTAGAAATTTAAATACAAGGAAGTCATAAAGGTTTTCTGATTAAAGTTCTCATTGCTTGTATTCATGGATTTCTCTCATTCTAATTTGGTGACTTTAGTAAAACTTAGTGTAAGAGTGATTTCTGTGTTTTGATGGTGATTTTCCAAAAAAATATATAAAATAAAATAAAGGTACACTTTTAGCATTACTCAATTGTAAATTTCACACTTTACTTTATTAGTTAACATGCTTGAAGAGGAGGAGGGATTCACTGAGGATGTGACTGTCGTCTCGGCATAAAAATGTGAGGAGTCCTACATTTTTCGAAGGGGAATGGGGAAACGATACATTGTACATTGGTGGTAACCTTTAGTGCAAAAACTCAATTCAATTCCCATGTCATTGAGGACTTTCCATAATCATTAGAATTATTTTGTATCACTGGTGAAATGATGAGCCTTACGATTTTATATAGATCACATTTGATTATTTCAAGAAAGTATTTATTTTCATAAGTTTATAAAACTACCAGATTTTGCCACATAGAAGCCATGAAATATAAAGTAAATTAGATGTGAGTAATTAATGAGCCTTTATCAAACTCGAGTATCAGTGACATTGCTGGTACTTTTACGGTTGTTATGATTTGTTCGTAAGTTGAAAAAAGTTAATTTATCTTATATACGTGTATCTTTTAGGTTCACTCGCACTAAATTGACATGTCTCTCAAATACACTGTTGTCAGTATCAATGGCTAAATATTAACAAGAATCTGGTTTGAAATTGCTCCTACACATTCCATAAGTATCGTGCACATTGTGAAAGTTATATGGTGCAGCACTGAAACCTGAGTTCATCACCCTCAAGCACATTTCCAAATCATGTAAGGAGATGTATCATTTCTATTATTTATTTTTCCCTGCTCCTAAGTTGACATTTGTATTCCATTCTCACCTGTCCAACTTTGTAATGTAAGAGGAATAAAAGTAGAGATTCAAGGTGTTTGCATTTTTTTGCCTGAAGAGAGAGGTTCCTTGGAAAGTAATGGAAAATTTGGAGATTCAATAAGGCTGGTTATGGGAAGTGAGCCAGTGGGCAAAAAATTAGTTGTGGACAAAGTTCTGAGACTGTGAATGTTGAAAATAAAATGTTAGTGTGTTACCAACGAAGAAATAAGTGTTGATCTCTGTTATGCCCATCTTACATCACAGCAG
The DNA here is from genome assembly GCF_042767895.1 of Penaeus vannamei. NCBI lineage: Eukaryota > Metazoa > Arthropoda > Malacostraca > Decapoda > Penaeidae > Penaeus > Penaeus vannamei. The sequence continues at coordinate 6,309,822 of NC_091576.1, forward strand.
TGTCTCCTGAAATGTAATACTGGCCTCACTAATAATATATATTCTCTTATTGCATATATTAAAAGTGATAAATTTTTCTATGTGCATATTAACAGATTCTTTAACATAAAATCTTAATATTATGCTTAATAAAACAGAATTAAAAGGAAATATCTGCTTATTTAGAAAATAAATAATAGCAGTAGAACTTCTTAGTATTAATTATGGTGAAACTGCAAATACACAGAGGTAAATGATGAACAAAAATATAACAGTGATAATACATAAATAAATGGCATGCTACATATCAGCAGAGAAATGTGAAGAAGTAAAATAAATTCCAGATGTATGCAACAGGCATTCCAATTTTTTTCTTTTTTTTTTTGAGTGACCTATCAGCTAGTAATTTTCTCATACCACACACAAGTTGACTCAGAACTTATAATGCACTCCAGCTGCAGTATACAAGTTCCTTGCCGCATACAATTTCTTCAGACTATCCAGGAAGAGACAGCCTGACTTTCCCTGCAACATAGCTATACTACTAAGTATGCACAAATCAGGCACTTTGCATGTTAGAACAAAATCAGCTTTCCTTCAATATATAATGGTGTGAGAGAAATATTTTTGGAATTAGTAGTTATTAACTAGCACCTTAGAAATACAAGTGTAATATATGAATATAGAAATTGGTGTATTATTACTACCCAGAAAGATTAATTAAACATTGGTAGTCATAGTCCTCTTTCACTAGTATATATCATTGAGAATTGTATTTAAAAAAAAACTCACGATTACATGAATCTAAACAAAAGAATAAATATGTATTTATTTACTCATTTATTTCCTCCCAACCCATGCCCATTGTTATCATGGGGGAGGGGGCATAGGAGATGGGGACTGAGGCCCAATGTAGGGGATCACTCCTACTTTGGACCTCAGCCCCCACCTCAACTAATTTTGCATGTCTTTTCTTCTCCTCCTTTCCTTTTCCTTCTCTTCTTCAATCCCTTTTGTCTACTTCTTAAGTGAGAGCCGTCCTGAAAGGATGAAAGCCTGGCTTTGTGTCAGTCCTGAACAGCTTCTGGGAGCCATGAACACAGCAATCTCTTGGTTAATTGCACAGCCCTTACCCCTTATGGGGACCCTGAGAGGTAGACCATTTCTCTTCCCTACATATTTCAGGCTCACCATGGCCAATAATGAAGATTTTGTACCCTTATTAGGAGCAGTTAATCTTTCCCTTTCATCAAGTTTATAAATTTGACTTTTCTGTTTTCTTGACCCAGCTTCCGGGAGCCATAAGCACAGCATTCTCTTGGTTAATTGCCTAGCCCTTACCCCTTATGGGGACCCTGAGAGGTAGACCATTTCTCTTCCCTACATATTTCAGGCTCACCATGGCCAATAATGAAGATTTTGTACCCTTATTAGGAGCAGTTAATCTTTCCCTTTCATCAAGTTTATAAATTTGACTTTTCTGTTTTCCTGACCCCTGTCTCTCCTTTGATTATAGCTCTAACCACTGATACAAATACCCCTTTGTCGATGCTTGCTGTCAACTCTATCTATTCTGAATCATTTACCCAGATCATTACTCAAGCTTCAGAATACATCCCTTTCTCTCTCCCAACATCTTTCACTCAATCTTCCCCTCACTCCCCACCACTCCCACTTCCTCTTATTGCTTCCACATCTGCAAACCTTTTGAGTACTCTTTTTAGTCCAGGTAAATGGGATTGATTCATTGTGATTCCCACTTCAACCACTTACTCTGAGAATACCCTTCTCTACCAATAGTTTCTCCAAAAACAAGTAGGCAAAGTTTCCTTTCGCAGTTGTTCTAATCATGCACGCCTTGTAAGTTATATCTGAGTCCCAAACAAAAGCACTATCTACCTATCTGACCTCACTGGCAAACCTATTCCTGCCCTATTTTACTACTCCCTTAATACTTGTAATGAAACTGTCATGATTTTCCCAACTGATTGCCTTGTCTATGACAAGGATTGGTCAAACTGTGAAAACAGTCTGCTTACCTGCCACATTGACTATGATACAGTGGCAGTACAGTGCTACAATATGCCTCCCAGAAGCCAGGATAAATCCTACACCAATATTGCAAAGATTACCTTCCCCTATGAAGTTTATATTAGTGTAGTGTCCTACCTTGTCCAACCACTGTCAGAAATGGCATTTTGACCACCCTGCCAAACTCTGGTCATGACTGTTCATATTGCACTACTCAATCACGCACATAGTGGCTCCCATAATGTACTTTATAGGAGTTGCTCTGCCTATGAGCTTGAATCTGAGGTAGCAGTTCTCTTCCCTCTAACCCCTACCATCTTACCTCGACTCCCTCTCTCCCCCAGTCTAAATCCAGATATTCCAATCTCTACCACTTCCCTGATGCTTACACCTCCTCCTCCTCACTTTACCTATCATACCAGGCAATCTAAATGTTCCATCCCATCTTCTACATCCACCTCTTCTGCTCCTCAGACAACTGTACATTCTTCTCCTCTTCACAAAAGAACCTTTGTTCTCAGGACTGCCCACCCAACTCCCCTCTAGAAACTCTAAAGACATCCAAAACATACATGACCGTACTTCTCCAACTACCATTTCTACCCACATTACCAGTTTACTCCCACCTCTTTACCCTTTACCCTTTTCACTACCATACTATACTATAGTACTCAACAACTTATGAAATCTAACACGTTATCCTAAACGTTAACTCATATCGCTATATGACCTTTGATGTCAAGCACATATACGTGTTGTAACCATTCATTTAATTATTTGCCAACTGACAGATCGAAGGTATAGATGCAACTAATGTGAATTTATTTATGCATGCCTGTAAATTCATATAAATATGCATAAAAGATCTGTATAATCATGGTCTGTACATCATATACCAGTCTGAAACAGATTTCTTAAATACAAAAGGATTTCATGTTCTATAAATTGGTATCCTTCAATCTCATCCTAATATAATTCAATGTTATTTACCAAACTGGACAAGAATTTAAGATTTGATAATTCTCCAAAGTACATAGCAAAAATTACTTCCATTACAAATTTCTTTAATCATCAACAGAAACTTTGCTCTTCACATTTCTCTCTTTCTCCTTTTACTTTTTTTTCACACTTTTAGGATAGTTATTCAAAGCAATGTTCTAAAGGATTCCATGGTGTTTAGTGGCATTTAAGTAAGAAATAATGCTTACAATATCATTTTTATATATTTTGCTGCCTGCAAGCCGCCCTAAGTCGAGGCATTAGGCTTACTTGAGTGTCCAATCTGACAGGTGTGGCTTGTAGGCCAGGCATGCACAAACACTCATGGGTGGTGTTATGACTACTTTTGCAATGTTATCTCTTTTTCTGCATAAGCATTTTTAGTTTTTTTGTCATTTTCCAATGTCTATATTTGCCATTTGATATGCTATATCTAGAATGTAATAGTCTGTTTTTCTTGCACGGACTCCATTTCATCTCCAAAATACAATGCAGTAATAATAACAATAAGTAACATTTTGTTATTTGTTTCTTTTATTGATTTTTTCATAATCCATTTTCTGTAATACATCTTCTGCCATCAGTCATGAGAGGCAGGAACAGGATCCTGAGCACAGAAATAGCATCCTACCTGGAGCCAGTGCTCTTCCAGTTATGGCTCACAGATAGTACATTCCATACTCATTTATCAATGGAAATAATGTAAGAATCTTTTCCTAAATGCCCACCGAGTCTACTTACCCTCTAAAAGCTTTGTGCATTCATGGCGAGTTGTCACCATCTACACGACCTTCAACCAAAATTCTCATGACAGCAAGTTCCCATTCCCAATTTTTTTCCTGATGTGATGCTCACATTATCTGGATCATAGGGGTTAATGTAATATTATTAGTCGAGACAAAAATGGTAAAATATTTGTATTCTGGTGTGTGTGTGTGTGTGTGTGTGTGTGTGTGTGTGTGTGTGTGTGTGTGTGTGTGTGTGTGTGTGTGTGTGTGTGTGTGTGTGTGTGTGTGTGTGTGTGTGTATGCACGCGTGTGTGTGTGTGTGTGTGTGTGTGCGCGTGTGTTTGTGTGCGTGTGTGTGTGTGCGCGCATGCACACGTGCTTTTTTTTACACTTTTATCTCATAGCATCCTTTGGGCCACCCGAGTCAAAAAGTCTAGACATGTAATGGAAACCAAGTCCACAAGTAAACATAGCACTGATGCCCACATGTACTACGCATACCAATTAAAGGAGAATACAAACAATGAAATGTCTATAGCAATGGTTACATGGTGCCCATATATATTTTATAATAAAAGTTAATTTTATTACATTTTGCTTTATACTTTGGCAAATCCAATGTGTTAACATGGTCATTAACTTATGATATATGTCTTTATCTAGGGTTTTGTTTTCTTTATTTTCTTTTCTGTGATCTAATTGTTGAATCATTTACTACTTCACATGAATGTACTGTATATTGTACAGTGTAGTTAATTCTTTGGGTTTTTACATCTTGTATGTTCCAGGCTTTCTCCCACATCATTATTTCCATCATATTCCAGTTTTCTGTCAACATCGTCTAAGTGATGTGTCTTGATTTTGTGTGATTATTTGGTTTTAAGGTACCTTTCCTTATGGTAGGATACATTTGCATATTCCTTCCCTTTTCTTGTCTTGATTTTTCTATAAGTATTCCTCTAGTAATTGTTCAAATCTTTCATCACTGAAAACTTTGCATTTTTCCATTTTCAGTAATAACATTTTTGTAAACATTTGCAAACTTGAAATCTTTCTTTGGAATGTGTTTTCAAACCTATCTTTGATTTAATACCAAGCACTTTATGCAATGATATAGGTCTAAATCTAACTTCACTTGTAAACATGTATCCAATGCATATGTATACTGGAGCATTGTTGTGTGTTAAAGGACTTTCAGCTAGAGCAAAACTGTGGTAAATAATTGCTTTACTTCATGTATATTTGCCTCTGATAGAACCATGATTGGTTCACTCGTATGCTCTTTATTCCTTTATCTTTAAGCAAGCAGAGGAGGATTAATGTTACTGCTTCCTCAAGTTATATATTAATTGGTCTAATGTAAGTATAACTACAGTATTTCTACTGGTAACTATGCTCCCTATGTTATACTGAAACATTTACAAAGTTTCTACTTTTCTATCTTCTCGCAACCTTGGATTCACTTTTCTTTCCCTTCCTCCTATAATTTCAATTTTCAAGAGCATAATAAATCAGCATTAAGTCTGTATTTATACAAAGGAAGAATATTATTTCAACTTTACAGAGAACTTACCATAATGTCTAATTACACAATTTCAGCTGCACTGACACTGATTTTCTGGGCAACAAATATACAAAGAGAACCAGTTTGCTTTTTGTAATCACTTTCTCTCTTTATATTTTTAAAAGTTTTATACTAGTTCAATTTTTTTTTCTATTTTGAAGACCTTTAAAAAAAAGGGGATTTCCAAAACACTTTTATTTACATGGGATATGCATTGTAAAATTAATACACATACTGTAATGACAAAATGACTGATTCATATCAAAAATCAATCATTACATCAAGGATTATTATATTATCATATCACTGATGAGTGCAACACATGGTATACAATTTTTCACAGAAAAAAAATTTGACAAAGATTTTTTCCTTTTCTTTTTATAGTCAGTTGTATAAATATATATACAGCATAACTTCAATCTCAGGATTTAGTGCAAAACCATTTGTGAAATTTAGATTATCATCCGTTCAGCCACTCAGCAGCAATATATTCTGAGAAATGTGCATCAAAACACCGATGTTACAAACGTTTCCCCAATCAGCTTGAGAAAAATGGATATCCAACAAAAGAAATAAAGAAATAAAGAAAATATTTACATGAAAAATTATAGATAAGCTCAGAAATAAATAGCTCAACACAAATCAAGTACTTTCGGAAATGTACTCCAAGTAAACCTATCCTTCAGTTGTAAATAAACAGCTATCCTAATCAAATGAAAGATTTGTAAAATACTTTTAGACTTGTATAAAAAAAGAAAAAGAAAAAAAAAGAAAGAAAGAAAGAAGAAAAAGAAAAAAAATGACAAAAAGTAAAAGGAAAAAGAAACATGAAAAAAAAAAAAAAAAGGAATACTCCAATAATAAAACAAACATCACGAGAACATGAAATGAACACAGGTCGTCATCTCAACGGAGCGTGTGGCCCTGGCCTCGGAAAAAGCCTCCACCTCCACCTCCACCCCCTCCAGCGGCATCATCCCCACCAGCTCTAGGGGCAGGTGGGGGACGGCCAAATCCAGACTCGCCTCCTCGTGCATTTGGGAAATAGTGGTATCTGAAGGTAAAAGATATTCATTTATTTTCATTATCATTATTGTAATTAACATTACCATAATTTCTGCTTATTTATCAATTTTCATAATTCCTCTATTTACTTTTCAAAGTGGGTAATCCTTATTTTGAAAAACAATCATTTTACATACACATTTGCAACATACATCATACACCACTGATCTTTGAAGGACAGAAAATGGTAAGTGTTATTTTCATCTATGATTGCAAATCAATCTACATCTACCTACCAATCTATATATATTCATATATAAAAGCTTTCTCAAATCTTCAGCAATACACAGAATTACTTACAGGATCTGTGGAGTCTGTAGGAGGGAGACACCACCAAAGTCCTGTGGGTACTTGAAGGTCAGGAAGAAGTACAGGTGACCAATCAGAATGCCTGAAAGGTCTACCATGCCTCTGTGGAAGGGAAGGGAGGAAAAAAAGGAGGGGGGATTAAATTCAAATTTTCAGATAATGGTATTTTGTGCCAAATTTTAAGATGTGTTACTTTGAGAGTTGACTGAATACTAGAATACATTAGAATATTTTGATTATCACAATGCAATTAACAAAAGATGAAAATGAATAGAAAAAAAAAACAATGAACAAGAAGCAAAAAATGATGAAGACAAGGAAGAAAAAAAAAATAAACTCACCCATTTCCCATGATGACATTAAATGCAAGAAGCACCCATGGGAGGTACATAGCTTTGAACTGCGTGCCGAACCAGAAGGACACGATGGTATCTTTGTTCAGCTGGCACCATACATAAAGAACAGCCATCACCATGGGGTCCATCAACATGTACATACTTCCTAGCAGTCCAACAATAAGGGAGCAGACCCAAATGAACAAAAGCATGAACAGATAGTCTGCTGGTCTTCGTGCAAACAGGCCTGTGGGAAGATTTTCACCATTACAACTCATTTACATTTGTGCAAATCTATGACTTTGCTTAGGTTAATCCACTGGTGCTGGGATGGCAAAAATAAATACCCTATGTACTGTTTATTATTTACCTCTATGCATAGCTGGCTCCACAAGTGCTTAACCCTTTGGATCTAGTTTCATCACGGAAATCACGAAGCTGAAAACCCGGGCAATGGGTTGAGTAAGCGGCCAATACGACAGGTGTGCAGCACGTAGGCTGGGTGCGCATGAACACCAATGAGCAGTGACAAAACTCTCCTTTGAAAAGTTATTTTATGTAAACTTTTTTAGCTTTATCGCCATTTTGAAATGTCCATAATTGTCATTTGATTGACTTTATCCAGATGGTAATTACTTATTTTCCTAGCATAGCTTCCATATCATCTCTCTATGTAGTAAATAACTCAGTGCAAGAAAAGAAAAAGGAATATTTGATTATTTGTGTCATATATTTTCCATAATAGAACCTGCGCCGCTTGTCACAGCGGCCAGGAATACTGTGCACAGCATGGAAATGACAGCCTCCCTGGAGCCAACGCTCTTCCAGTCACTGCTTATGCAAGTTACATTCCACATTCGTTTATCAATGGGAATAATGCTAAATTCCCCTTCTAAGCACCAAATGAGTCAAATCACAAGTTTGTGCACTCGTGGCGAGTCTTTTCTGTCACCCTGGCTTTCGCTCATGACAGCAGTTCGCGTCACCTGGGCCACAGCCAAGTTGCCCGGTTCACGTCACCCGCACCTCGGCTCAAGTTTTTCCATGACAGGTCATCCAGATCCAATGGGTTAATAACCAAGTAGTCAATAACTAGTGGTACCTAGCTCACCTGTTTCTTTTCCATTTTTTTTATTACTATTTGTATTATCAATAACAACATTATAATTACAATGTCAATAACAATAATTATAACACTGATATTAATAGCAGTATATTTTTTCCCCCAAAAAAATAAGGAAAAGGGAAATTAGCTAAGAGCACATTGGTCAATTAATTGGCTCCTTGGTAGTTGAGCACTTCTGGAGCTATATATGTGTAAAGAAAACACAAAACTGTACAGTGTGATTATCTGGTACCATAGGGTTAATTACATCAAAATCATATTATATACAAAATATATAAGAGAAATTAACTAATCAGTTCAGAGAAATATGATAGCTTTGAGTTCTAATTTATAGATATATACACGCTAGAACTGATGCAAATAAGCACAAGGTTAATATCAGTTATTATTCACATAGAACTGACGGGCACATTGCAAATTATCAAAAATATTCTATAATTTGTTGTCATCAGACTATAAAAAATTATGAATACAGAGTTATTCACATCCAAGTCCAATACACAATACATTACCTGTTTCAAGACGCAGTGAATAATTGTAAAGGAAGTATAAATTTATGAGGAAATGAAACCCTCTTTGTACGGAGTAAAAAAATACACACGTTGCAAGTCTCCATATCTGGAAAACAAGAAAACAATTTACAAATATTAAAGACAATTCTATCCCAGGATAATTTCTTACACTATTGATATTGGGTTATCTTTGTTGCTTTAGCCACAGTAAAAGGCATTAATGTATATGCTCCTCATAACTCAATCAAAGAATCAAATGAACCCCAGGTAATGTTCTTAATTCTAATCTAAATATCTTGAATAAGAATAAAACACATAAGATATATATTTCAAAATTTTCTCTTCCAATGCATATTTTTTCAAAGCAATACTACAACAATAATGAAGGGTGACAACTTTTTCATTATCAAAGTAAATGCTACTGTATAACACCACATACACAAACAGGAGAAACAAATGTGTAAGACGTAGAAAAGAGATTGAAAAGGATATAGAGGAGGAGGAGGAAGAAGAGGTGAGAAAAGAATGAAGAAAAAGAGGACGGAAAAGCAAATGAAAGATACGGACCAAATTTGGATTAGGATTAGAATCAGGAGATGGAAGAGGAAGATCAAGAACCTACACCTAATCCAATGCTATAATCCATGCCAAAAGATACCACTCATGGGAATTCTTACCTGGAAGCCATGCACCACAGCACTGTAATCCAGTACAAGCCAGTAGGGACTTGGCATGTTGAATCGCCCTAATAATGACAAAGCTATCGTCCCCCCAAACCAAGTCCTGGTCATGGGGGGTAGGCTGCTGAACCACTGCTGAATGTCGCCCATTGTGATGCTTGGGCCTCTAGTCTACAACTGTGAATTGAGAGAGAGAAAAATAAAAGAAAAAATAAAATTGCTACTGGTATTTGTGGCTCACAATAATTACAATAATTGTAGTATCAATAAATATTGCTTATAAAAATTAGTAGTAGTAGTAATAATTATAATAAAAATAATAATAATAATAATGATAATGATAATAATAACAATAATAATAATAATAACTATCACAATAACAATAATAACTATCACAATAATAATAATAATAACAATAACAATAATAACAAAAATAGTAATCATAATAACAATAACAGTAACAAAGCTAATAATATAACATCAAAAAAATAAAAAATACCAATAATAATAACAATCTCAACAACAATGATAATACTACTAATAATAATGACAACAATAGTGATAACAATAATGATCATGATAATGATGATAATAAAAATATTATATACTAGTAGTAGTACCATTTTAAATTACTAGTATATACTACAAGTATTTATTACAAGGAATAGGGACTTTGTCTCAGCATGGTCAGGT
>NC_091576.1:6332342-6347342 GCF_042767895.1 Penaeus vannamei
AGAAGGAGGGGAATGGAAATAGAGGAAAGAAGGGAAATAAAAAAAAAAAGGAAAAGGAAGAAGTAGAAACACACACACACACATACACACACACACACACACACACACACACAGAGAGAGAGAGAGAGAGAGAGAGAGAGAGAGAGAGAGAGAGAGAGAGAATAATGTGAATGTCTAGATAGGACACATTAACCGAGAAAGGAAGAATGGGAAATAGGAGGAAGGCCGTGAGAGAAAGAGGGAGAGAACCTCTAACATACACCAACGTAACACATCAAGAAAGATGAATAGATAGACAGAGATTTCTGTTCATCTGGTTATGTACATTTTTTTTTTTTTTTTTTTTTAAGCATATATCCATGCATACAAACATACAATATTTTCTCTCTCTTACACACTCGTGCGAAAGTGTACTTACGTCTGGGAAACTTTTGTTATTGTCTAGACGGGAATCATTGTGGTAATAAAAAAAATAGACCAAGAATGAAGTTAGAAGAGTGGATGCATAGTATCTATGGGAGAAGAATTGACAACTGTATATATTCGAAAAAGAAATATATATTTATAATTAATTGTGTCAATTTACGATGAATATTGTTTCGATTTTTGTCTGTTGTGTGCATGAATGAATAAATAAATAGAAAAAACAACTACAAATACTTATTACAAGTACCTGTTCTTTGTACTTGTGACTGTTTACCGATTTGTGTTATTTCATGAAGTGGCAACTCGACTACCAGTTGGTTCTATAAATAGCGGGAATCTCTGAAAGAAAATCAGTGTAAGACTCATCTTTGTTTGGTCACCATGAAATACCTGGTGAGGTCCAGAGTGTTTTTTTTTCATTTTTGTTTTTCAGATGATAGGTTTTTCTTATAATTTCCTCATTCTCGTCTATTATTTCATCGAATAATTTATTAGATTTTACACGTAGAAGACCTCTCTTTACAGTAAAAATCTATCCATATTTGTGTATTTATACATACACATACATACATAAATGCATGCAAACTTACATAATTAAGTGCATACACACACATATATGTATATATATTCACACAATTTATATATATATATATATATATATATATATATATATATATATATATATATATATATATGTATATATATGTGTGTGTGTGTGTGTGTATGTGTGTGTATCTCTCTCTCTCTCTCTCTCTCTATATATATATATATATATATATATATATATATATATATATATAAAGAAAGAGAGAGAGAGAGGGAGAGAGGGAGAGAGGGATTTATAGGTAGATCAATATATAGAGATATATTTGTGTGTGTTCATGTTACACTATACCTTAACTATACTTCCTGATTGTAAACACCATAATGGACAGTGCAGTGCTGCGTAAAACCGTCAAGGTGAAGTGTGTTTCTGCCCCAAAACTTCCTCTCTTAACAGAAAAGAATCAATCTTTTATCTAAAAAAGGAATGAATAAAAAAATGCTATATTCATCTTTGGGTGTTTTTAAAAATTCCATGACAAATTTAATTTTGAAAGGTGTTATTGTTCATTCACCGACTTCTACTTTCTCGTAATAGAGGTCTGCGCATTTGCTCACTGAAATTCAGCTTATTACGGTAAATTCTTGATCTGTACCTAAGCAGATCTGTCAAATACGATTTCAACTGTCAACTTTTCCACTCTTTGGCAGGTTCTGTTTGGCGTGATTGCCGCGGCCCTCGCTGCCCCTGTTCCCGACGAGAAGGTGGTTGCTGTGCACGGCGCTGTGGCTCCTGCAGCGCTGACCTACGGTGCCCATGCTTTGACCCACGCTGTGGCTCCTGGCGCAGTGTCCTATGCTGCCCCTGCTTTGACCCACGCTGTGGCTCCTGCTGCAGTGTCCTATGCTACCCCCGCTGTGCACCACGCTGTGGCTCCTACTGCAGTGTCCTATGCTGCCCCCGCTGTGCACCACGCTGTGGCTCCTGCTGCAGTGTCCTATGCTGCCCCCGCTGTGCACCACGCTGTGGCTCCAGCTGTCGCCTACGCTACCCCCACCCCAGTGGCACTGCCCCCGGCCGAGGTCAAGGTCCCCGTCACCCGCACGCACGTCGAGGTCCCCGTCCACCAGAAGGTCCACTATGGCACCCAGAACTACGTCGCTGGCGCCACAACCACCATCCACAAGCCATCCCTGGCTGCGCCTGCCATTGCCCCGCCCTCCACACTCCTGGCTAAGGTCACCCACAATGCCCCTGAGCTCACCATCCAGCGCCAGGAAGTGCCCGTCGAGAAGCACACTCCCAACTTCGTTGACACTCCCTACCACGCTGGCACCATCGTCAAGTACACCGAGCCCGAAGTGCGCGAGGTCAAGGTGCCCACCCCATACGCCCAGCCCGTAGCCGTGCCTCAGCCCATTGCCGTGCCCCAGCCCGTCCCCGTGCCCCACGCCGTGCCCTTCCGCCACACTGTCCACTCCGTGGCCGTGCACAACGCCGTGCCAGCCGTCCATGCTGCCCCAGCCGCCGTGGTCAAGGCTGACTATTAAGCCTTGAAGCCGGCGCAAAGCCGCAGATATTCACGCCACACAAGAACCTCATCTGATGTACTTTCTGTTCCATATCAGTTCATTAATAAATGTATAAAATGCCTGCGATACATTTTTCATTCCTACACAAGGACGAAGCTACAAGGAAATGTCCTCTTGCAAGGAGCACCACGACATCCATACAAGTGATATTCATCTACATCGTGAATATAATGATACTTAAAATGGAGTGGCACTTGTTAATGACGATGAATATGACGGATAGTCAAAAACTATAAATGATTTTTTTTACAGTTTTTGATAATAGCATTTTTTCTTCCTTAGTGTACAATAATTAAAGACTGGGCTCGTTTGTAATACCATTATGTAGGACTAAGCAGCCTAGTCCTAAGCACTCTAAATCATATAAAGGTGTCTGTATATGTAGATTTATGTTAATAATCATTGACCTTAAATCAATGTACACACACACACACACACACACACACACACACACACACACACACACACACACACACATATACATACATATATATATATATATATATATATATATATATATATATATATATATATTTATATATATATATATACATAATATGTATATGTATGTTTATAGAAATTGGTATATATAACACACACACGCCCATATATATATATATATGTATATGTATATATATATATATATATGTATGTATGTATATAGTCAAATGTATATATGTGATAAACATACATAAATACATACATACACACACACACACACACACACACACACACACACACACACACACACACACACACACACATATATATATATATATATATATATATATATATATATATATATATGTATATATATATATATTTACATATATATATATATATATTTATATATATATATATGTATATACATATATGTGTACACGCCCATACACACACACACACACACACACACACACACACACACACACACACACACACACACACACATATATATATATATATATATATATATATATATATATATATATATATATGTATGTATATATACATATATGTGTATACATATATATATATATATATATATATATATATATATATATATATATATATATATATATATATATATATACATATCTGTGTGTGTGTGTATGTATGCATCTATCTATCTATATATCTACATGTATGTATGTATGTATGTATGTGTGTGCATGTGGGTGTATGTATATACACATTTTAAGAAAACTTTTAATCAACAAAGCTACTCATCCCCTATTAATAATAATAATAATAAAAAAAGAAAAGAAAAAAAAACGATTTTAATATTGACGATAAAGTGTTGGAATCATTAATCAGATCACATCAAGCTATTTTACCACCCAAACGGCATCTTTCCTTAGAGGTTATCGTGATTTTGAAAGATTAATGAGTTCATGTCATGTCAAGTCACGAACATGTCAACTCAAGTCATTCAATCTCGTAATATCGTCATCAGCTGAACTGCAGCTTGGAACATTAAGGAAATTCCGGTTAAAAACAGAACAACGGCCGAGATTTCAGAAAGATTTAGAGGTTATCGTCATTTTGAAAGATTAATCAGTCAGTTCATGTCATGTTATGTCACGAACATGTCTACGTCAATCAATTCAATCTAGTAGTATCGTCATCAGCTGCAACATTAAGTTTAAGGAAATTCCGGTTAAAAACAGAACAACGGCCGATATTTCAGAAAGATTTAGAGATTATCGTCATTTTGAAAGATTAATCAGTCAGTTCATGTCATGTTATGTCACGAACATGTCAACATCAACCCATTCAATCCAGTAATATCGTCATCAGCTGCAACATTAAGTCTAAGGAAATTCCGGTTAAAAACAGAACAGCGACCGGGATTTCAGTAAGATTTAGAGATTATCGTCATTTTGAAAGATCAATCAGTCAGTTCGTGTCATGTTATGTCACGTCAACCCATTCTATCTCGTAATATCGTCATCAGCTGCAACATTATGTTTAAGGAAATTCCGGTTAGAACAGAACAGCAACCGGGATTTCAGTAAGTTCAAAGCCATTTATTTTTGCAACACGACCTTGCATCCGATCGACGAATAAAAATAGTCTACTGCAGTTCACCTTTGATGAGGATTTATACCAATAGTAATTTGTTCAGCAGTGTTGCCACCCCCCCCCCCCACTCCCTTTAGTGCACCGCCATCGTGTGAATGATGACATGAACAAAACATGTTTCCGGTTTCACAACCTCTAATCCCTTCGCAGTCGCAAAGGTCAAATATGTTTTGATTATATTCTAAATGTTTTCCCAAAATGCGGACAAGTATATACTAGTAATATAGGTTAAAGTAAAATATTGTTTTCCGCTGTAATAATGTCAATAATAGATTATACATATATACATGCATACACACACACACACACACACACACACACACACACACACACACACACACACACATATATATATATATATATATATATATATATATATATATATATATATATATATATATATATATATATATATATATATATATATATATATATATATATATATATGCACCCATTACCTTACTCAAAATATAATTTTAAAAAATCTTTAATATTTATGCCAGAATTTCCGAGTCATCTGAAACTCATAGTCCAGTTTATCACATTTTCTAGACTTAAATACCTAGACAGAAAGATGAAACCACAGACGAACTGATCTGCCTTTTCAATACTTTTAGGCATGGCTGAGCAGCCTACTACCTGTATACGTGGAATTATGTTAGGAATCATTAACTAATAAGCATCTTTTTGTTTTTGTTTTGTTTTTGGATAATAGAAAAAGACTATCTTTGGTGTATAAACAAGTGGTTCCCGAAATATTTTACCCCTGCGGTCCCACGCCATGCCATAGCCCCCTACCCCACGTCGCCCGTACGCACACATCCCGCTTTCATGATGTTACAACTTCGAAATGACTAACCTGCCGCTGGAAATAATCGTTGGCATTTCACAAAGAAAACTAAGCTTGGTAATCTATTTCATTCAGCCATAATTAGAGGCGCTTTTGTATCGAGCGGCTTTGATGGGATAGATTCACTTGTGGAAAGGTATGAATGAGAACGAAGATCTTCACAAGAGATATTCGTTCCCATTCATACCTTTCCACATCTGTCAACATGAATACGGTTCATAGATACACTCGTTCGTGGATTGTCAGTGTCTCAACCCCTGGCTTGTTGGCACTCTGCATTCAGTGGAGTTCCGTCCGTCTTTCCACTTGGAAAGAAGCTGGGTGTTTGCACTGAAGTTTTCCAGCATTACATATAACTTTCAAGTGTATGATACACACTTGGATAAGCTGTAAAGAGACATGTCTTGTGATTTTTTCCTAACGAGTAGAGTAACCAACTTAAATGTTTTTCTTTGTCGTGTTTTTCTTCTATTTTTGAACAGAAAGTCTTGATGCCCTTTTTTCTTTAAACTCGCCTCTACTCATGGTCATGTTGGAGTGAAATCAGCTCTTCCTCCTCCGTTCTATTTTCTTATCAATGGCATTTCTATATAATGATCACCTCCAGAAAGAAAATCTGTCAGACGTTTCAGTGCAGCTTCCCAGGTGATCATTCGGATTCCATGGCATTCTGTTTTTATTGTACGCAAGAGAATGAAAAGATTTGATCTTTTTTAGCCTGATTACAGTTACTTCATATTTATCTGCCTATGAAATATCATATATGCCATTTATTATATGATTTTTGACGTTGCACGCAAAATACCTTTTTAATGTGTTTTCCTTTTGGGAAAAGTACAGCTCAGTAATTATTCACATGAAACAGGGATTAAAATAATGTTTTTTCTTTATCTTTGGGCGGAACATCATATTCATATTCATATCAACAGTCCTAAAGGTCAATGCGTACTTGTTTCAAAACAGTTTAAGAGTTATGATGAACTCTTTAACTTCAATTTGCTCTTTAAGGTCTGTTCACTAGCACAGACTGGTCCTCCATTCGAGTGCTCTCGTAAAATACTTTCTGGATGTTTTGCTCTTGTTTCATTATATGTTTGGTTAAGGAGTTGCCTTATAAACCACCGAGAAACTGTACTTAAAACTGACCTCAAAACATTTTCGAATTATGTCATGTGGCCTAGAAATGTCCTTTTTTCTGGGTTTGTTGCTGTTGGCAGATTCAGGGCTTGATCAATGGGCCGATTTTAGGGCACCCGAGCATGGTGGAAATTTGATTTTTTATTTTTTATTTTATTATTATTTTTTAATGTGACCCTATTTGGCATATACGGGTAGATAATGGTGAAAATATACTAGTATGAATGGATAGGTAGACAGAGAGGTAGATAAAGCGACAAAATGGGCCAAGAAAGATAGAGATAGAGTAGATGATATTATTTATAAAATGTATGCAGATGGATACATCCATGTGCAGTTTATATTTACGCACATATTCATACATGATATATATGTATATACAAATATATATATATATATATATATATATATATATATATATATATATATATATATAGAGAGAGAGAGAGAGAGAGAGAGAGAGAGAGAGAGATCGAAAAACGGAGAGCAAATTAAATAAAACTAGTAGTAATTTTGAAAACAACACAACACATTTATAAGTGTTATAATGACATGTAGTGAAAGGGGATCTGGAACTGACTGGTGACTGAACTCAGTCCAAGAGTGAGTGATGTTTACGAGTGAAAGAAGCATTAGAGTAAATGGCTCATATTTACTCAGATATTTATTCATTTTTTTCTATGCCCAGAAAGGCTATGCCATTTACTCTTAGAAGACGGGCAGAAGCGACTGACCCTGACTAATAGATATAAGAACATCTATTGCAGCTCTGAGAAATGAGTTTTTGACGTCGCATTTTCCTCATACTGAAATGTAGAAAAAACCTAGTATTTTTTTTTAAGTAAACATGCTCACTAACAAAGCATTTTTCTTTCTAATCCTAAGCGTTGTGACTAATATTCACTACTTTATGTAAATTAGAAAAAAGCAAACTTTCATCTTGTAAGATTATCACTTTCGGTTTCCTTTATATATATATATATATATATATATATATATATATATATATATATATATATATATATATATATATATATATATATATATATATATTTTTTTTTTTTTTTTTTTTTTTTTTTTTTTTCTTCAGAAAATGCATAAAATTTGCGAAAATGGGAATTTTATTACAAGTAAATGAAATGTTAATCAAGACTTAATCATTAAAAGATTTTAAAAACTGATTTAACCGAAAAGTGGAACATGATAAGGTTTTATTTATTATTATCCTTATTTACAGTTTTTCCTCAAATAACTAAGAAATGTGTTTTATTTTGTCTTTATCTTACTCGAACTTTTTATTTCTCAATAAAAAACAACAACAATAGCTACAACAAAAATAAAAACGAAATAAACAAAAGAGCATCTACGCATGAAGACTTGAGTTCCTTGTCACCAGGGAGGTTTCTAATCTGTTATTTGCGATGTGGCAACTCATCCACCTGTTCCCTTTAAAAGGAAACGGAATTGCTGATGGAGATCAGTGTAAAACTCATCCACGTTGTATCATCATGAAGTTCCTGGTGAGTCAACTATTCTATCCCCCTTTTAACTTTGCGTCTAAGTCATTTTACTGACAGTAAGGTCCATGCAAGATTTGGAATAATGTTTATTTTTCATCTATTTTTCTTTCATACAGAAAAAAACAAACGCACCTAGGAAAGCCGAAAATTTAAATTTGGGACATATCCCTCCTGTGTGATAATCTCTAATTTGATGACATGATTTTTGCTAGGTTCTATTTGGCGTGATTGCCGCGGCCCTCGCTGCCCCTGTTCCCGACGAGAAGGTGGTTGCTGTGCACGGCGCTGTGGCTCCTGCAGCGCTGACCTACGGTGCCCATGCTTTGACCCACGCTGTGGCTCCTGGCGCAGTGTCCTATGCTGCCCCTGCTTTGACCCACGCTGTGGCTCCTGCTGCAGTGTCCTATGCTGGCCCCGCTGTGCACCACGCTGTTGCTCCTGCTGCAGTGTCCTATGCTGCCCCCGCTGTGCACCACGCTGTGGCTCCTGCTGCAGTGTCCTATGCTGCCCCCGCTGTGCACCACGCTGTGGCTCCCGCTGTCGCCTACGCCGCCCCCACCCCAGTGGCACTGCCCCCGGCCGAGGTCAAGGTCCCCGTCACCCGCACGCACGTCGAGGTCCCCGTCCACCAGAAGGTCCACTATGGCACCCAGAACTACGTCGCTGGCGCCACAACCACCATCCACAAACCATCCCTGGCTGCGCCTGCCATTGCCCCGCCCTCCACACTCCTGGCTAAGGTCACCCACAATGCCCCTGAGCTCACCATCCAGCGCCAGGAAGTGCCCGTCGAGAAGCACACTCCCAACTTCGTTGACACTCCCTACCACGCTGGCACCATCGTCAAGTACACCGAGCCCGAAGTGCGCGAGGTCAAGGTGCCCACCCCATACGCCCAGCCCGTAGCCGTGCCTCAGCCCATTGCCGTGCCCCAGCCCGTCCCCGTGCCCCACGCCGTGCCCTTCCGCCACACTGTCCACTCCGTGGCCGTGCACAACGCCGTGCCAGCCGTCCATGCCGTGCCAGCCGTCCATGCTGCCCCAGCCGCCGTGGTCAAGGCTGACTACTAAGCCTTGAAGCCGGCGCAAAGCCGCAGATATTCACGCCACACAAGAACCTCATCCGATGTACTTTCTGTACCATATCAATTCATTAATAAATGTATAAAATGCCTGCGATACATTTTTCATTCCTACACAAGAACGAAACTACAAGGAAATGTCCTCTTGCAAGTGGAACACGAGTGATATTGATGATGAATATGCAATGATAGTGGAATTACTGAATATCTTCTCGATACGCCACGGATTTGCCAATAACGATATGGCGAATGTTAACAAAACTATATTTTTCAGTGTTTAATAAGAGTATGTCTACTGGCTCTTCGTCATTAATGCTTAATATGTAAAGACTGGAAACGAAGTAGTCGTAGATCTAAATTTACACATACATATGTGTGTGTGTTTATGTGTTTGTATGTAAATTGTCCTCACATACTGATACATACACACACACACACACACACACACACACACACACACACACACACACACACACATATATATATATATATATATATATATATATATATATATATATATATATATATATATATATGTATGTATACACACACAAACACACACATATGTTTATCACATATATACATACATATATATATGTATGTACGTATGCATGTATGTATGTATATATATCCATTATATATATATATATATATATATATATATATATATATATATATATATATATATATATATATACACACACACACACACACACACACACACACACACACACACACACACACACACACACATATATATATATATATATATATATATATATATATATATATATATATATATATATATACACACACACACACACACACACACACACACACACACACACACACACACACACACACACATATATATATATATATATATATATATATATATATATATATATATAGAGAGAGAGAGAGAGAGAGAGAGATACATGTATGTATGTACGTATGTGAATGTATATATATTCTAACAGTAAACTCTTTAAGTAACGAAGCTGCCCGCCCCCAGTCAAAAAAATGTGAGTATTGGAGTCATGAAATAGATTACTGCATCATATCCATTGATAAAATCTGACAGGTAATATTATAGTGTCGTGATTTTATGAGATTAATTAATGTCTCATTGAGTTACCACTACAAGAATATCGGGAATGGGTGGGAATGACCATTAATTCATATATTATTAACTGTATTCATGTTATTTAGCATTTGTCTCTCCGTATTACTGTGAGTCAGTGTAGTTTATATCCATATTCATAAAATACGAGTCGTTGGCGATTTGGAGAATTTGTAATTAGCAATTACAATAAGTATCATGGCTATTCTACATTGGAAAAAATCCCTTTCTATCAGAAGAAAAAAAGCCTATCTAAACATTATTTTTATATTCATCTGATGGATCCTATTGATTAACAGCGTAATACCTTTTTATTTATCTATTTTCTTCCTTTTTTATTTTCTTATCTTTATTTATTTTTCTATTTATTTATTTATTTATAGATTTTTTTTGTCTTTGAAGATGGACGACTGCGCACATTCTCCCTCGCGACCATACTTTGCACACATTGTCATCGGCATTTGGCAATACATTCACTTATTAAGTGCAGTTCAATCCGCGCTGCGCTTTTGGCAGTCGAGAGCTTTTCTGTCGTCGATGGATACTAAGGTGACCAGTTAACCGATTTCATACAGTGCAAGTGTGGAGACTCTTGGCAGAACTGTGGTTACTCGTGACCATTGGCGACCAGCATTCTATAATCTGATGACGTGCATTTGCAGAATTTGGCGTGCACTGTTCAAACAGATTATTTAGTTACAACTTTCTTATCAATGATGGTGCCAGATGCAATTCCTCTGTTAACTACGATGTCTCTACCTTAAGTTCTTCCTCGTATCATGTTGTGAATAAGGGTGTTTTTATGGTGTCTACATATAGCAAGCTCTTCTCTTTTGGCTGATGTAGACCTTCAATACGTGATCCCACATTTACTAACAGATAATGGACGTATGGTTGTGAAGCCTCTTAAATTTTCTTTATTATTTTACCTCTTTGCGAAATATACTCGAACGAAATACATGGTTTGAAATTCTCGCAAAATGTAACTCATGTCCTGAATAACTTTTTCTTTCTTCCTCACTATATTAAGCGGGTGATTCGCTTCTAAAGATAATAAGAGCGACAGTAATCAATGCTATCCTCGCTAATATCATCATTATTGTTATTGCCATTGCCATCATTCCTGTTTTTACTGTTGATATTATTTTCCTAAGCATCGTCACCCTCATCACGTGTCGTAATTATCAGTTTTCAACCCAAGAGCTGCTGCTCCTGGGTTGTAACCCCTTTGTTGAACTTCGTCGTTCGAATGTGTCGCTTGCAACCTTCGACCATGCACAAGGGAATCGTAGAGGTATCGCAGGCATTTTATACATTTATTGATAAACTGATAAGGTAAAAAATGTACATCAGATGAGGTTCTTGTGTGGCGTGAATATCTGCGGCTTTGCGCCGGCTTCAAGGCTTAATAGTCAGCCTTGACCACGGCGGCTGGGGCAGCATGGACGGCTGGCACGGCGTTGTGCACGGCCACGGAGTGGACAGTGTGGCGGAAGGGCACGGCGTGGGGCACGGGGACGGGCTGGGGCACGGCAATGGGCTGAGGCACGGCTACGGGCTGGGCGTATGGGGTGGGCACCTTGACCTCGCGCACTTCGGGCTCGGTGTACTTGACGATGGTGCCAGCGTGGTAGGGAGTGTCAACGAAGTTGGGAGTGTGCTTCTCGACGGGCACTTCCTGGCGCTGGATGGTGAGCTCAGGGGCATTGTGGGTGACCTTAGCCAGGAGTGTGGAGGGCGGGGCAATGGCAAGCGCAGCCAGGGATGGCTTGTGGATGGTGGTTGTGGCGCCAGCGACGTAGTTCTGGGTGCCATAGTGGACCTTCTGGTGGACGGGGACCTCGACGTGCGTGCGGGTGACGGGGACCTTGACCTCGGCCGGGGGCAGTGCCACTGGGGTGGGGGCAGCGTAGGCGACAGCTGGAGCCACAGCGTGGTGCACAGCGGGGGCAGCATAGGACACTGCAGCAGGAGCAACAGCGTGGTGCACAGCGGGGGCAGCATAGGACACTGCAGCAGGAGCAACAGCGTGGTGCACAGCGGGGGCAGCATAGGACACTGCAGCAGGAGCCACAGCGTGGGTCAAAGCAGGGGCAGCATAGGACACTGCGCCAGGAGCCACAGCGTGGGTCAAAGCATGGGCACCGTAGGTCAGCGCTGCAGGAGCCACAGCGCCGTGCACAGCAACCACCTTCTCGTCGGGAACAGGGGCAGCGAGGGCCGCGGCAATCACGCCAAACAGAACCTGCCAAAGAGTGGAAAAGTTAACAGCTGAAATCGTATTTGACAGATCTGCATAGGTACAGGAGATCAAGAATTCACTGTAATGAGCTGAATTTCAGTGAGCGAATGCGCAGACCTCTATTACGAAAAAGTAGGTCAGTGAAAGAACAAAAATATCTTTAAAATATCATAGAAGTAGGAGAACCACCCAAAAATTGAATTAGAATATTTCTATTTCATATTTTTGATAAAAGAATGAAATTCTTCTCAACCAAGAGAAGAAGTGTAATAAACTCGAAGTCAATAAGATACACACGCATGCCAAGAAGACATTTAAAGATCTGTGAACACTAGAAGGGAAAAGGAACCTTAGCACATGTAGCAATACAGTCATGTTTCAAATATCACCATCACCCATCATCCTGTTAGCCATCGTCCCCAAAATTCCCAATGCATCTTCGCCAGCATGAAAACAACAACAACAAAGCTGCTAGGACGGTTATTATACTATGTCTGCACACTTGTTTCTCTTTTTCTCTTTCATATTTTCTTTATTTCTGTTTACTTCACATTGATGTAACTTCTAAGAGTTCTGCCACAACATAGACACATGTTATGGGCCTACGAAGATACAAGCATACGTTGTTCGTATATGTATATATAAATGTATATTTTGTATATATACATATATCTATACACACACACATATATATGTGCGTGTGTATGCAAGTGTGTGTGTATGTGTGTGTAATCATAAACAGGTAGATAAGTATATATATATATATATATATATATATATATATATATATATATATATATATATATATATATATATATATATACCCATATATATATATATATATATATATATATATATATATATATATATATATATATATATATATACCCATATATATATATATATATATATATATATATATATATATATATATACATATATATATACCCATATATATGTATATATATATATATATATATATATATATATATATATATATATATATATATATATACATATATATATATATATTTATATATATACACACACATGATTGTATGTGTATACACACATATGTATATATACATATACATATGTGTATACATATGAGATTGTATGTATTTGTCTTTATGTGCACATGTGTAGCTATAGGCTGCAAACCTATTTATCTCTGATGTATATAGTTTACATACTTGTATGTCCGTCCCTTCCAGCACCTCTCTAACCCTCTAGTCTCTTCAACTCACCAGGAATTTCATGATGACACAACAGCGATGAGTCTTACACTACCTTAACGCACATATTCCGCTCCTTATAAAGGGAACAGGTGGGCGAGTTGCCATTTCGGGAATAACAGGAATTGGAAACCGTTCCTCACGACCTCTGGACGGCATGGCATATATATATATATATATATATATATATATATATATATATATATATGTATATCGTCAAGTCTTTGTATGTTTCTTGTTCTGTTATATTTTAGCTAGATATTTTGTTAATTGTAATTTCAGTCATTTAGATTAAATTAAGCATCTTAATCTCATAGCATGTCACGTATGAAATAGATCGTGGCCACTTAATTTAATTTATTTTAGCAGTATATTCAATCTCTGTCTCAATATGCTTGGGTTGTTCATTTAATTTCGTCTTTCCCTCTTATTCAATATGTTTAATTTCTTATGATCAGTTTCTAATGAAGAATTAATTAAAATACACACATTAATACTTATGTTAATTACGGAAACATTAACAATACATTCAGACACCAAATATCCTTCACCAAATCCTACCTATTTTAAAGTCTACCTAATCTTGTAGACTTTAATCCTATTCCTATCAAAGGAAAAACAAATCTGTGAAAAATACGAAAAACAAACAAACACAAGAGCGGAGGAGTGGAAGAAGGGCAAAACTAAAATATTCTGATTACCAAATACAACACATTTTTGACTTGTTTACATCCTGGAGAGGACATCCGCAATATTTTCCTTTCCTTTTATATGGGTGATTTTGATATTATATGGCTGCAGTTCCAAAGCCCATCTTAGAACTCGCATATTCTTGAATTTTACACTTTCTATAAACCTGAGTGGGTTGTGGTCTGTAAAAAACTCAATAGGGTATTTAGTGCTTCAAAGTTAAACTTAATTTTTTTGCAGTACTACTACTAAACCTAAAGCCTCCTTTTCAACGGTGGCATAATTCTTTTGATAAGGCTTATTTTAAATGACAGGTAGCACACAGGGTGTAGCACTTCACCGGGGCCGGGTTGAAGCAGCACTGCTCCAATTCCTGCATCACTGGCATCCACTAAACGGTTTATTCAAGTCAGGGGCCTGCAGCACTGGAACATTTGTCAGTCCGTTTTTCAAATTTTCAAAAGCCGTTTGATATTCC
>NC_091576.1:6352342-6362342 GCF_042767895.1 Penaeus vannamei
AAATGTATATTTTGTATATATACATATATCTATACACACACACATATATATATACATATGCATATATATATATATATATATATATATATATATATATATATATATATATATATATATACCCATATATATATATATATATATATATATATATATATATATATATATATACATACACATATATATATATATATATATATATATATATATATATATATATATATATATATATATATATATACATATATCTATATACACACACACACACATATATATGTGTGTGTGTGTGTGTACAAATTTGTGTGTGTGTATTTGTAATCACTAACAGATAGATAAGTATATATATATATACACACACACCCATATATGTGTATATATATAGATATATATTTATACGAATGATTGTATGTATATACACACATATATTTTTTGCATATACACATGTGTGTACATTTGAGATTGTATGTATTTGTCTTTATGTGCACATGTGTAGCTATTGGCTGCAAACCCATTTATCTATGATATATATAGTTTACATACTTGTATGTCCGTCCCTTCCACCACCTCTCTAACCCTCTAGTCTCTTCAACTCACCAGGAATTTCATGATGACACAACAGCGATGAGTCTTACACTACCTTAACGCACCAATTCCGCTTCTTATAAAGGGAACAGGTGGGCGAGTTGCCATTTCGGGAATAACAGGAACTGGAAACCGTTCCTCACGACCTCTGGACGGCATGGCATGGCGACAAAGGAACGGATCTGTGTGCATTTGCTTATTCACGAATACAATTTTTTTTTCTTTTTTTTTTGCTTTTCTCTTTCTCTCTCTTTCTTTCTCTCTGTAAATACACACACACACACACACACACACACACACACACACACACACACACACACACACACATATATATATATATATATATATATATATATATATATATATATATATATATATCGTCAAGTCTTTGTATGTTTCTTCTTCTGTTATGTTTTAGCTAGATATTTTGTTGATTGTAATTTCAGTCATTTAGATTAAATTAAGCATCTTAATCTCATAGCATGTCACGTATGAAATAGATCGTGGCCACTTAATTTAATTTATTTTAGCAGCATATTCAATCTCTGTCTCTATATGCTTGGGTAGTTAATTTAATTTCGTCTTTTCCTCTTATTCAATATGTTTAATTTCTTATGATCAGTTTCTAATGAAGAATTAATTAAAGTACACACATCCATATTTATGTTAATTACGGAAACATTAACAATACATTCAGACACCAAATATCCTTCACCAAATCCTACCTATTTTAAAGTCTACCTAATCTTGTAGACTTTAATCCTATTCCTATCAAAGGAAAAACAAATCTGTGAAAAATACGAAAAAAAAAACACAAGAGCGGAGGAGTGGAAGAAGGGCAAAAAGTTTAGCAAACCAAAATTTCAATTCTAATAGCTAAACTAAAATATTCTGATTACCAAATACAACACATTTTTGACAGTTGTTTAAATCCTGGAGGGAGCATCCGCAATATTTTCCTTTCCTTTTATATGGGTGATTTTGATATTATATGGCTGCAGTTCCAAAGCCCATCTTAGAACTCACATATTCTTGAATTTTACACTTTCTATAAACCTGAGTGGGTTGTGGTCTGTAAAAATCTCAATAGGGTATTTAGTGCTTCAAAGGTAAACTTAATTTTTTTCCAGTGCTACTGCTAAACCTAAAGCCTCCTTTTCAACGGTGGCATAATTCTTTTGATAAGGCTTATTTTGAATGACAGATAGCACACAGGGTGTAGCACTTCACCGGGGCCGGGTTGAAGCAGCACTGCTCCAATTCCTGCATCACTGGCATCCACGTGAATACTAAACGGTTTGTTTAAGTCAGGGGCTTGCAGCACTGGAACATTTGTCGGTACGTTTTTTCAAATTTTCAAAAGCTGTTTGACATTCCGGCGACCACTTGAAAGCCCTCTTAATACTGAGTAAGTCCGTAAGGGGAGTAGAAACATGAGCAAAGTTCTTGCAGAATCTCCTATAGTAACC
Organism: Penaeus vannamei; assembly: GCF_042767895.1. Classification (NCBI taxonomy): domain Eukaryota; kingdom Metazoa; phylum Arthropoda; class Malacostraca; order Decapoda; family Penaeidae; genus Penaeus; species Penaeus vannamei. The sequence continues at coordinate 6,354,391 of NC_091576.1, forward strand.
AGCCAGGCCGATAAATCGCATCAGACTTTTCCGTGTAGAAGGAGCTGGGTACTTCTGAACAGCCTCAATCTTCGCTGCAACAGGAGCTAATTGACCCTGACCCACGACATGGCCAAGGAAGACGACATGGGCGTGTCCGAACTCACTTTTCTTGAGGTTAACAGTGAGGTTAGCTTCAGCCAGAGTGGAGAACAGGGCGCGAAGTCGAATAAGATGATCTTCCCACGATGAGCTCCATACCACCAGGTCATCAAGGTAACATCTTACACCCTCCAGGTCAGCAGTTAGGAAGTTCATCAGCCGTTGGAAGGTTGCAGGGGCGTTTCGCATTCCAAATGGGAGAACGGTGAATTCATAAAGTCCTGAGGGTGTGACAAAAGCAGATATAGGTTTGGCTCTCTCACTGAAGGGCACCTGGTAGTAACCCTGCAAAAGGTCTAATTTGGAGAGATACCTAGCCTTACCGAGATCGTCTATTATATCGTCCATCCTTGGGAGAGGGTAGGAATCGGGTATCGTTATTGCATTAACTTTTCTGTAACCAATACTTAGACGAAATGGTCCGCCTTCTTTTGGAACAAGAACAACTGGAGATGCCCATGGACTTAAACTTGGACGAATCAGACCCTGGTCTTGGAGGCGTCGACTTTCAGCTTGAAGAAACTTTTTCTCATCACCACTGAGACGATACGGTACTTGTGGAATTGGCTGTGCACCTGTCGTCTCTATGTCATGCTCCTGTATAAAGGAGGTGATGCTGGCTGCTTCGACTGCTGCTAGATGAACTAATTTACACTCAGGGTTATCTAGAATTATTGAGTTTTTGAGATTAGGCTCCACAATAGAATGTGTGCCTTCTTTGTCACTATTCCCTTCACTGACATCACAAGTATTAGTTACTATGAGTGCCACGGTCTTTGCTTTATCTCCAATTGCATCAGTATCTTCACGAGAATTATACTTCTTTAAGAGATTAACATGCACTAGACGCTTTTTCTTTCGCCTTTCAGGAGTTGCAATGATGTAGTTTACCTCACGAGTACGTTTCAGTACACGAAATGGACCGTGGTACTTTGAGCAAAGAGGCTGCTTATGGATAGGAAGTGAAGCCAAAACTAATTCATCTTCCTATTCTGCACATTACCCAAATGTTTATGTGCAAGAATGACAGCAGCTTTCAGTTTACACTTGTGATTTTCCACATATGTAGATACAGGCACCACCATCTCTTCATTAAGACAGCATTCTTTTAACACTAAGTGGTCCTCGGACCTCGTGACCATAAATGAGATGGAAAGGTGAAAACCCTGGGCTTTCCTGAACGCTTTCCCTGACAGAAAAAAATACCAAATCAATGACCTCATCCCATTCTGACCCCGCTTCGAGACAAAAGGACTTTATCATTGTTTTCAAAGTGTAAGGGAATCGCTCCATCACCCCCTGTGACTGGAAGAAAAGCAGTTGATTTATACTGTTTGATACCTAAGGAACGCATCACCTGTTGGAATGAAGCTGAGGTAAAATTCGATCCCTGATCCGACTGAATCGAAGGTAGACCCACTTTAGTATTAAAAAAAAAAAGAAAAAAAAAAAAAAAAAAAAAAAAAAAAAAGAAAGAAAAAAAACTTTACTACTGCTCTACTTTTTTACTTGTAATTCGTCTGAGAGGTACTGCTTCGGGGTAACGGATAGCACTGTCAACGATCGTGAGGAGAAACTGATTACCGCGCTTTGTTTTCGACAGAGGGCCAACACAGTCAATCACGGTCTTGTTGGTTGTTACTGAACCACCGAGTTCGAAGCGCCTTGCTTCGACACCACGACCGGTACTGCTCCGCCTGCGCGTGAGCTGGTGATGAGGTGGTGAACGGAGAGCTCACTCTCTCTTCCACCGGCGCCACTCCTCCACTCCTCCTCTCCTCCACTCCTCCGCTCCTCCATTCCTCCACTCCTCCGCTCTTCTTTTTTTTTTTGTTTTTTTTTTTTCACAGGTTTGTTTTTCCTTTGATAGGAATAGGATTAAAGTCTACATGATTAGGTTGACTTTAAAATGTTTCCGTAATTAGAATAGGTATTAATGTGTGTATTTTAATTAATTCTTCATTAGAAACTGATCATAAGAAATTAAACATATTGAATAAGTGGAAAAGACGAAATTAAATTAACTACCCAATCATTTTGAGACAGAGATTGAATATACTACTTTAATAAATTAAATTAAGTGGCCACGATCTATTTCATACGTGACATGCTATGAGATTAAGATGCTTAATTTAATCTAAATGACTGAAATTACAATCAACAAAATATCTTGCTAAAATATAACAGAAGAAGAAACATGATGATTGTACACTCTGAACAATCTTTACCTACGACGGGAGTTGAGCTTGGCCATACCGGGCCATTGCATTACTGGCCATGGCTCGTTGATGTATGTATATACATCTAAGTATATATGCATACATACATACATATATATATATGTGTACACACACACACACACACATAAATATATGTATATATATATATATATATATATATATATATATATATATATATATATATATATATATATATATATACATATACAGTATATATACACACTTATATATGTATAAATGTATATATGTATACATAATATACACACAATATATGTATATATGCATATATATACAGTGCATATACACACACATATATATGTATATATGTGTATATATGCATACACACACATATATGTGTGTGTGTGTGTGTGTGTGTGCATACATTTATATTTATGTTTACATGTATGTATGTGTGTATATTTATATGCATACATATACATAAACATACATACATATATATACATACATACGTATATGTATATATTTTCATATATAAATATATATATATATATATATATATATATATATATAGAAACAAACATACATATATATTTATTTATACACACACACACACACACACACACACACACACACACACACACACACACACACACACACACACACACACACACACACACACACATATATATATATATATATATATATATATATATATATATATATATATATATATATATATATATGCATGTACATAAATGCACACACACACACACACACACACACACATATATATATATATATATATATATATATATATATATATATATATATATATATATATATATATATATATATATATATATATATATATAGTTGTGTATATATATATATATATATATATATATATATATATATATATATATATATATATATATATATATATATATATATATATATATATATATATATATATATATATATATGCACAGACACACACACACAAATACACACACATATATACATACATACATATATATACATATATATATATATATATATATATATATATATATATATATATATATATATATATATATATATATATATATATATATATATATATGTATATATATATATATATATATATATATATATATATATATATATACATTTGCAGAATTTGGCTTGCACTGTTCAAAAAGATTATTTACAACTTTCTTATCAATGTTGGTGCCAGATGCAATTCCTCTGTTAACTAGGATGTCCCTACCTTAAGTGCTTCCTCGTATCATGTTGTGAATAAAGGTGTTTTATGGTGTCTACATATAGCAAGCTCTTCTCTTTTGGCTGATGTAGACCTTCAATACGTGATCCCACATTCACTAACAGATAATGGACGTATGGTTGTGAAGCCTCTTAGATTTTCTTTATTATTTTACCTCTTTGTGGAAATATATTCGAATGAAATACATGGTTTGAAATACTCGCAAAATGTAACTCATGTCCTGAATTACTATTTCCTTCTTCCTCACTATATTAAGCGGGTGATTCGCTTCTAAAGATAATAAGAGCGACAGTAATTAATGTTATCCTCGCTGATATCATCATTATTGTTATTGTCACTGCCATCATGCCTGTTATTACTGTTGATATTGTTATTTTTCTAAGCATCGTCACCCTCATCACGTGTCGCTGATATCAGTTTTCAACCCAGGAGCTGCTGCTCCTGGCTTGTAACCCCTTTGTTGAACTTCGTCGTTCGAATGCGTCGTTTGCAACCTTCGACCATGCACAAGGGAATCGTAGAGGTATCGCAGGCATTTTATACATTTATTGATAAACTGATAAGGTAAAAAATGTACATCAGATGAGGTTCTTGTGTGGCGTGAATATCTGCGGCTTTGCGCCGGCTTCAAGGCTTAGTAGTCAGCCTTGACCACGGCGGCTGGGGCAGCATGGATGGCTGGCACGGCGTTGTGCACGGCCACGGAGTGGACAGTGTGGCGGAAGGGCACGGCGTGGGGCACGGGGACGGGCTGGGGCACGGCAATGGGCTGAGGCACGGCTACGGGCTGGGCGTATGGGGTGGGCACCTTGACCTCGCGCACTTCGGGCTCGGTGTACTTGACGATGGTGCCAGCGTGGTAGGGAGTGTCAACGAAGTTGGGAGTGTGCTTCTCGACGGGCACTTCCTGGCGCTGGATGGTGAGCTCAGGGGCATTGTGGGTGACCTTAGCCAGGAGTGTGGAGGGCGGGGCAATGGCAGGCGCAGCCAGGGATGGCTTGTGGATGGTGGTTGTGGCGCCAGCGACGTAGTTCTGGGTGCCATAGTGGACCTTCTGGTGGACGGGGACCTCGACGTGCGTGCGGGTGACGGGGACCTTGACCTCGGCCGGGGGCAGTGCCACTGGGGTGGGGGCAGCGTAGGCGACAGCTGGAGCCACAGCGTGGTGCACAGCGGGGGCAGCATAGGACACTGCAGCAGGAGCAACAGCGTGGTGCACAGCGGGGGCAGCATAGGACACTGCAGCAGGAGCCACAGCGTGGTGCACAGCGGGGGCAGCATAGGACACTGCAGCAGGAGCCACAGCGTGGGTCAAAGCAGGGGCAGCATAGGACACTGCGCCAGGAGCCACAGCGTGGGTCAAAGCATGGGCACCGTAGGTCAGCGCTGCAGGAGCCACAGCGCCGTGCACAGCAACCACCTTCTCGTCGGGAACAGGGGCAGCGAGGGCCGCGGCAATCACGCCAAACAGAACCTGCCAAAGAGTGGAAAAGTTAACAGCTGAAATCGTATTTGACAGATCTGCATAGGTACAGGAGATCAAGAATTCACTGTAATGAGCTGAATTTCAGTGAGCGAATGCGCAGACCTCTATTACGAAAAAGTAGGTCAGTGAAAGAACAAAAATATCTTTAAAAAATCATAGAAGTAGGAGAACCACCCAAAAATTGAATTAGAATATTTCTATTTCATATTTTTGATAAAAGAATGAAATTCTTCTCAACCAAGAGCAGAAGTGTAATAAACTCGAAGTTAATAAGATACACAAGCATGCCAAGATGACATTTAAAGATCTGTGAACACTAGAAGGGAAAAGGAACCTTAGCACAACATGTCACAGCAATACAGTCATGTTTCAAATATCACCATCACCCATCATCCTGTTAGCCATCGTCCCCAAAATTCCCAATGCATCTTCGCCAGCATGAAAACAACAACGAAGCTGCTAGGACGGTTATTATACTATGTCTGCACACTTTTTTCTCTTGTTTTCTTTCATATTTTCTTTATTTCTGTTTACTTCACATTGATGTAACTTCTAAGAGTTCTGCCATAAGATAGACGCATCTTTATGGGCGTACGAAAATACAAGCATACGTTGTTCGTATATATAAATGTAAATTTTATTTATATGCATATATACATACACACATATTTATATATATACATATGTATATATATATATATATATATATATATATATATATATGTGTGTGTGTGTGTGTGTGTGTGTGTGTGTGTGTGTGTGTGTGTGTGTGTGTGTGCAAGTATGTGTGTATGTGTGTAATCATAAACAGATAGATAAGTATATATATATATATATATATATATATATATATATATATATATATATATATATATATACACATATGTATATATATATATACATATGTGTGTACATGTGAGATTGTATGTATTTGTCTTTATGTGCACACGTGTAGCTATAGGTTGCATACCCATTTATCTATTATATATATGGTTTACATACTTGTATGTCCGTCCCTTCCAGCACCTCTCTAACCCTCTAGTCTCTTCAACTCACCAGGAATTTCATGATGACACAACAGCGATGAGTCTTACACTACCTTAACGCACCAATTCCGCTTCTTATAAATGGAACAGGTGGGCGAGTTGCCATTTCGGGAATAACAGGAACTGGAAACTGTTCCTCACGACCTCTGGACGGCATGGCATGGCGACAAAGGAACGGATCTGTGTGCATTTGCTTATTCACGAATTTTTTTTTTTTTTTTTTGCTTTTCTCTTTCTCTCTCTCTTTCTTTCTCTCTGTACATACACACACACACACACACACACACACACACACACACACACATATATATATATATATATATATATATATATATATATATATATATATATATATATATATATATATATATATATCGTCAAGTCTTTGTATGTTTCTTCTTCTGTTATATTTTAGCTAGATATTTTGTTGATTGTAATTTCAGTCATTTAGTCAGATTAAATTAAGCATCTCATAGTATGTCACGTATGAAATAGATCGTGGTCACTTAATATAATTTATTATAATAGAGTATATTCAATCTCTGTCTCAATATGCTTGGGTAGTTAATTTAATTTCGTCTTTTCCTCTTATTCAATATGTTTAATTTCTTATGATCAGTTTCTAATGAAGAATTAATTAAAATACACACATTAATACTTATTTTAATTACGGAAACATTAACAATACATTCAGACACCAAATATCCTTCACCAAATCCTACCTATTTTAAAGTCTACCTAATCTTGTAGACTTTAATCCTATTCCTATCAAAGGAAAAACAAACCTGTGAAAAATACGAAAAAACAAACAAACACAAGAACGAAGGAGTGGAAGAAGGGCAAAAAGTTTAGCAAACCAAAATTTCAATTCTAATAGCTAAACTAAAATATTCTGATTACCAAATACAACACATTTTTGACAGTTGTTTAAATCCTGGAGAGAGCATCTACAATAATATTTTCTTTTTCTTTTATATGGATTTTGATATATGGCTACAGTTCCAAAGCCAATCTTAGAACTCGCATATTCTTGAATTTTACACTTTCTATAAACCTGAGTGGGTTGTAGTCTGTAAAAATCTCAATAGGGTATTTAGTGCTTCAAAGGTAAACTTAAAAATTTTCCAGTGCTACCACTAAACCTAAAGCCTCCTTTTCAACGGTGGCATAATTCTTTTGATAAGGCTTAAATGACAGGTAGCACACAGGGTGTAGCACTTCACCGGGGCCGGGTTGAAGCAGCACTGCTCCAATTCCTGCATCACTGGCATCCACGTGAATACTAAACGGTAATTTTAAGTCAGGGGCTTGCAGCACTGGAACATTTGTCGGTACGTTTTTCAAATTTTCAAAAGCTGTTTGACATTCCGGCGACCACTTGAAAGCCCTCTTAGTACTGAGTAAGTCCGTAAGGAGAGTAGAAACCTGAGCAAAGTTCTTGCAGAATCTCCCATAGTAACCAGCCAGGCCGATAAATCGCATCAGACTTTTCCGTGTAGAGGGAGCTGGGTACTTCTGAACAGCCTCAATCTTCGCTGCAACAGGAGCTAATTGACCCTGACCCACGACATGGCCAAGGAAGACAATATGGGCGTGTCCGAACTCACTTTTCTTGAGGCTAACAGTGAGGTTAACTTCAGCGAGAGAGGAGAACAGGGGAAGTCGAACAAGATGATCTTCCCACGATGAGCTCCATGTCACCAGGTCGTCAAGGTAACATCTTACACCCACCAGGTCAGCAGTTAGGAAGTTCATCAGCCGCTGGAAGGTTGCAGGGCCGTTCCGCATTCCAA
>NC_091576.1:6379842-6384842 GCF_042767895.1 Penaeus vannamei
ATCTTAGAGTGATAATTTTAGAGTGAGAATCCTGGAAAGAAAATCCCAGAGTGATAATCCAAGAAGGTGAATTATAGAGTGAGTCTGAATATGAATCCTGTGAGAATCCCAGAGTGAGAATCCTAGAGAGATGATCCTAGAGTGAGAATCCTAGAGTGAGAATCCTAGAGAGATGATCCTAGAGTGAGAATCCTAGGATGAAAATAACAGAGTGAGAATACTAGAGTGAGAATCGTAGAATGAGAATAAGTGGAAACCCTAAATTAAAAATCCTTATGTGCGGATCGTAGAGTGAGAATCGTAAAGTGCGAATCCTAGTGAGAATTTATGAGAGAGAATCCTCGAGAGAGAGAATCTTCGAGTGAGAATCCTACAGTGCGAATCCTAGAGTAGGAATCCTAGTGTAAAAAAAAAATTCACGAGAGAGAATCCTACGGAACGAATGCCGGAGTGAGAGTCCCAGGGTGAGAATCCTAAATACGGCAGGACAGTGTAAGTGACCTGGACGCCCTCAGATGCATCCTACACGGAGGAACCGGGTCTTGCGGGTGACTTTCTAGGGCGTGTGGGCGTGTGGGCGTGTGGAGGCGTGAGGGAAAGGGGGTTGTATTGTATAGGTGTATAATGTTGTTTTTGTGTAGTTAGATGTGTAATACATGATTTCAAAGAGGCCAATGCAAGCACGCATTTAAGCATTTATATTCACGGTATCATACACATACTCGCACGCACGAATTTCTCAAAACACACACACACACACGCACACACACACACACACACACACAAAAACACGCACACAAAACACACAATAAAAAATGCGAAACACAAAAGAATACACACACATGTACACAGTAATAATAATTATAACGTAAATGGAAAGGCTGACAAAGGTAATGATAGCAAAAATAATGGTGTAATGATAACAATAATAATGACGATAATGATAGAAATGATAACAATGATGACGATGCTGATAATGATAATAATACTGATAACAATAATGATAATACTGATAATAATAATGATAATAATTAGGATCGTAACAAAAAACATAATGATGATAATAATGATGATAATAATAATGATAATAATAATAATAATCATAAGGATGAATAATCATATTGATAACAACAACAATAATAGTAATGATGTTAATGGTAGTACTACCATTAATAACAGAAATGATCATGATAATGAAATTAATAATAGTGATAATAATAATAACAACGACAATGGTAATAACAATAATGGTAATAACAAAAATGATGATAATAATAATGATAATAGTAATAATGATAATAAGATGATGAAGAAAAACAAGAAAAACAAGAAGAAAAGAAATCAGAGCAGAGAAGAAAGTAAGAGCTGTCCCTTTGTGCCCCTCCCCCTCCCCCCCTCCTTCCCCATTACCTCCTCCGCTTCCTCTTTCCCCCCCTCCCCCTCTTACCCACCACCCCCCAGCCCACCCCTCCTCCATCCCCATCACCCCCCTCCCCCTCCTCCTCCCTCCTTCCCCATTACCTCCTCTCCTTCCTCCCTCCCAGCATCTCCTCCCCTCCCCTCTCCTTCCCCACCACGCCCTCCTCTTCCCCTCTCCTTGCCTATTATCTCCTCCACCTCTCCCCCCCTTTCCTTCCTCCATCCCCCCCTCCCCCCCTTTTTCTTCCTCCACCCCCTCCCTTTTCCTTCCCACCACCCCCTCCTCCTCCCCCCCCTTTTCTTCCTCCATCCCACCCCCCCTCCTCCCCTCCCTTTTCCTTCCTACCACCCCCTCCTCCTCCCCCCCCCTTTCCTTCCCACACCCCTCCTCCCCCCACACCCGCCCGAGCAGCCACTACCGGGTCCGCGCCCACGCCCTCGGCAGCTCTCCCGCGACCTTGGGGACGAGCATCTACCTCCTGCAGCCACGCCCTTTTCCCTCGGCGGGCGATCGGCGGGGCTGCTTTCGTCGGCAGAGTTAGGGAGAAGGAATAGGGGCTGAAAGATTTTTTATTTATTTATTATCATTTTTTTTGTTGTTTATTATTATTTATTTTTATTTATTTTATTTTATTTTATTCATTTTATTTTATTTTATTATTATTTATTTTATTTCATTTTATTTTATTTTTTTCTATTTTCTAAGGGCCGTGATTTTCGGTGCGTTTTTTTGTGTGTGTTTTGTTTTGTTTGTTTTTTGTTTGTCTCTGTTATATATATATATATATATATATATATATATATATATATATATATATATTTACGTTTTCTATCTCTTGTACGTCTGTCTGCCTGCATCTTTTTCTCATTCTCTCTCTCTCTCTCTCTCTCTCTCTCTCTCTCTCTCTCTCTCTCTCTCTCTCTCTCTCTCTCTCTCTCTCTCTCTCTCTCTCTCTCTCTCTCTCACTCTCTCTTTTTCTTTCTCTCTTTCTGGTCTCTCTCTCTCTCTCTCCCTCTCTATCTCTTTCTCATCTCTCTCTCTCTCTTTCTCTTCTCTTTCTCTTTCTCTCTCTCTCTCTCTCTCTCTCTCTCTCTCTTTCTGTCTTCCCCTCTTTCACTCTTTCTTCTCTCTCTCATTTCCTCCCTCCCTCCCTCTCTCCATCCGTCCTCCTCCCCTCTTTCTTCTCCCTCTTCTTCTCAGCTTCCCTCCATATATATATATATATATATATATATATATATATATATATATATATATATATATATATATATATATATATATATATATATATATATATATATATATATATATATATATATATATATATATATATATATATATATATATATATATATATATATATATATATATATATATATATATATTTACGTTTCTCTCTTTTCTATCTCTTGTACGTCTGTCTGCCTGCATCTTTTTCTCATTCTCTCTCTCTCTCCCTCCCTCTCTCTCTCCTTCCCTTCCCCTCCCCTCTTTCACTCCTTCTTCTCCTCTCTCTTCCTCCCATTCCCTCCCTCTTTCTCTCCCTTATCCTCTCTCCCTCTCTCTCTCCTTCCCTCCACTTCCCCTCTTCTCCACTCTTTCGTCTCTGTCTCTCTTCCTCCCTTTCCCTCTCCTCCCCTCCTCATCCCCTCTTTCATCTCCCTTTTATTCTTTTCCTGTCTTTCTCTCCTCCCATTCCTCCCTTTTTCACTCTTTATTCTCCCTATCCCCTTTCTCCCTCTCTCTCTCCTTCCCTCCCACTTTCCCTCTTTCACTCCTTCTCCCTCTCTCTTCCTCCCACTCCCTCCCTCTCTCTTCCTCCCACCTCCCTCCTCCTTCTCCCCTCTTCTTTCCCCTCTTTTCCTCCCACTCCCTCTCTTTTTCTTCTCTCTTTTCCTCTCTCAATCCTTCCACTTCGTCTCTTTCACTCTTTCTTCTCCCTATCCCTCTCTCCCTCTCTCTCCTTCCCTCCTCCTCCCCTCTTTCACTCCTTCTTTTCCCTCTCTCTTCCTCCTTCGTCTCCCTCCTCCTCCCCCTTTCTTTCTCCTCTTTTTCCTCCGCGCTCACCCTCTTTCTTCTCCCGTATCCTCTCTCCCTCTCTCTCTCATCTTTCCCTCCTCATCTCCCTTTTCTTCTTTCCCTCTCTCTCTCTCTCCTTCCCTCTTCCTACCTCTTTCACTCCTTCTCCCTCTCTCTCTCTCTCCTTTCCTCTATCTCCCTCTTTCACTCCTTCTTCTCCCTCTCTCTCTCTCCTTCCCTCCTCCTCCCCTCTTTCACTCCATCTCCCTCTCTCTCCTCCCACTCCTTCCCTCTCTCTTCTTCCTTGTCCTCTCTCCCTTTCTTTCTCCTTCCCTCCTCCTCCCTTTTTTTCACTTTTTCTTCCTCTCTCTTTCCTTCCCTCCCCCTCCCCTCTTTCACTCCTTCTCCCCCTCTCTTCCTCCCACTCCATCCCTCTTTCTTCTCTCTCTCTCTTTCACTTTTTCTTCTCCCTATCCCTCTCTCCCATTTCTCTCTCCTTCTCTCCCCCTCCCCTCTTTCACTCCTTCTTCTCCCTCTCTCTTCCTCCCACTCCCTCCCTCTCTCTCTTCTTCCTCCTACTCCCCCTTTCTTTCTTCCCCCCCCCCCCCGCGTTCACCCAAGGCAGCCGGTACTTCGTTGTTACTACCCAGCCACTTGGCGCTCTGGCAAAAAAGAATAAAAAAATGAACGCCGTTTCCACCACGCCCTCCGACCACGCCGCTTCCCTGGCGATGGCCCCGCCCTCTGCCTGGCCCGGCCTCTTCTTCATGGCTATCTGTCTGTCTGTCTGTCTATTTGTGTCTCTATCTATCAATCTGTCTCTCTATATCTATCTTTATAGTTATTTATCTCTGTCTCTATCTATCAATCTGTCTATCTATATCTATCTTTATAGTTATTTATATCTGTCTCTATCTATCAATCTGTCTATCTATATCTATTTTTATAGTTATCTATCTATATCTCTATCTCTATCTATCTATGTATTAATCCTCTCTCTCTCTCTCTCTCTCTATCTATGTATTAATCCTCTCTCTCTCTCTCTCTCTCTCACTCTCTCTCTCTCTCTCTCTCTCTCTCTCTCTCTCTCTCTCTCTCTCTCTCTCTCTCTCACACACACAAGCACACAGACACACACACACACATACACACACACACACACACACACATACACACACACACACACACACACACACACACACACACACACACACACACACACACACACACACACACACACACACACACACACCAGTACACATCTCATTCAGTTTGATCTCGTGGTTTGATTTCCACAATTCATAAACTCTCACGACTTTGATATCAAAACACGACTTATCGATTAATCAACATCATCAGCTTATTTCAAATATCACTTTTCGTACAATGTATGCTGTGTATACTTTTTTCTTGTGTAATATAGATAATGTTTTTAGCTTTTCCGAATCAAATATGATATATATTATCTAATTCAGTCTATAAATAAACTTGAAAATATATAAATTGATTCTCGTACAAATTGATTGTATATTCTTAATAAAAAATATCAACAATAAAATAA
>NC_091576.1:6394842-6402342 GCF_042767895.1 Penaeus vannamei
GTATAGGAGTGCCGAGTTCTGTGGCACTGACCATAGATTGGTTGTAGCTACCCGCCTGGTCCACTTCAAAACTCCCCAGCGGTCCAATGATCACCCCAGGGTGTTTCACTTGGACAGGATGAGGGAGGGGGAGTGTGCCCAGGGGTTTGCTGAAGCAGTTTCTGGTCGTTTCGCAGTGCTCGGCAATCTGACGGACCCTGTACTTCTGTGGGACACCTTCAAGCACGAAACGCTTGATGCAGCTCAAGTAATGATTGGTGAATGCCCGAGCAAGAAACTTTCATTTCGCAGGAGACTCTGGATGCCACAGATGCTTGTCGAGTGGCTCGTCTGACAGGGGATCGTGTTTTGCACTGTTGTCAGGTACGCAGAACTTGGTGACTGTTAAGAAGGGACAAGGAACAGGTGACAGCTGTTCGCTTAGTAAGTGGCCAGATCGTCTCAGATCCTGTTGCGGTGTGGGAGCGGTGGGCTGAGTATTTTGAGCAGTTGTACCGGGTTGATCCAACAACAGTTAACTTGGATGCGGGTAATGCCGAGATTCCGTTGCCGGACCCACCCATCAGTGAAGATCCACCCTCCCTAGCTGAAGTTAGGGGGGTGATCTCCAAGCTGAAGAGTGTCAAAGCTGTGGGTATTTGTGGCATCGCAGCTGAACTGTTAAAGGCTGGCGGGGAACCTATGGCACGTAGGTTGCATGCTGTCCTGGCTGCCATTTGGCAGTCCGGTACCGTTCCCCCTGACCTGTTGAGGGGTGTGGTCATCCCTCTCTGGATGGGGAAGTGGGACCGGAGCAATCACCGAGGCATCACACTGCTCAATATACCAGGCAAGGTTCTCGTCCACATCCTTCTGAGACGTATCAGAGACTACCTACTAAGGCATCAGAGGCCAGAGCAATCTGGGTTCACTCCTGGTAAGTCCACAATTGACCGTACCCTTGCGCTTCGAGTCATTGTAGAGAAACTAAGAATATTGACAAAAAAAAAAAAAAAAAAAAAAACGCACGCAATAAAAGGAATAAAAATATAAGAAAGATGACTATAAAAAAAGAAATAAAGGAGAAATAATAGAGACACGAAGAGAGAAAGATCGCCAGAACACCAAAAGAAGGAAGAAGGAGACAATGATGAAAAAGGAATAGGGAGAATAAAGAGGATTTGTGACGTGAAGGAAGAGGGAGAGAGAAGAGGAGAAAAAAAGAAGGGGAGTGAGGGAAAGGAGAGAGAGGATACCTACATACTTACATATATATATATATATATATATATATATATATATATATATATATATATATATATATATGTGTGTGTGTGTGTGTGTGTGTGTGTGTGTGTGTGTGTGTGTGTGTGTGTGTGTGTGTGTGTCTGTGTGTTTATGTATGTAAGGGTATGTGTATTTATGTATACAACATATAAGCATTTGTATTACAATATACAGTATTCAACAAAGACAAATTCTCATCATAAACGCAACTTAATACCAAACTATGTTTAGCCCGAGGATGGACATTGGTCTCCATCCTCGGGCTCCTTGGCGGGCTCCTTGGCGGGTTCCTTGGCGGGTTCCTTGGCGGGTTCCTTGGCGGGTTCCTTGGCGGGTTCCTTGGCGGGTTCCTTGGCGGGTTCCTTGGCGGGTTCCTTGGCGGGTTCCTTGGCGGGTTCCTTGGCGGGCTCCTTGGCGGACTTCTTGGCGGGCTCCTTGGCGGGCTCCTTGGCGGGCTCCTTGGCCGTCAGCCTTTTAGATACATAAAAGTATATGTGTACATGTATTTGTATATATATATACGTATGGATAGAGCAGTATCGTCCCAAATCAGAAAATCTGTGTATTTTATGAAGGAATAATGCACTAACGCCATTTATAAGAAAAATCTTTCTGGGACTCTTTCATTTTGTAAGCATAAACGGGAAGGAAGGCCTCGCGACAGTCGTCACGCTGAGGAAGGCCCCGGGAGATTGGCCGACTTGGCAGGTTCCTTGGCCGTCTGCCTTTTAGGTTCCTTGGCTGACTTGGCAGTCTTGTCTTTTAGGTTCCTTGGCTCACTTGGCCGTCTGCCTTTTAGGTTCCTTGGCCCACTTGGCCGTCTGCCTTTTAGGTTCCTTGGCCGACTTGGCCGTCTGCCTTTTAGGTTCCTTGGCCGACTTGGCAGTCTGCCTTTTAGGTTCCTTGGCCCACTTGGCAGTCTGCCTTTTAGGTTCCTTGGCCCACTTGGCCGTCTGCCTTTTAGGTTCCTTGGCCCACTTGGCCGTCTGCCTTTTAGGTTCCTTGGCCCACTTGGCCGTCTGCCTTTTAGGTTCCTTGGCCGACTTGGCCGTCTGCCTTTTAGGTTCCTTGGCCGACTTGGCCGTCTGCCTTTTAGGTTCCTTGGCCCACTTGGCAGTCTGCCTTTTAGGTTCCTTGGCCCACTTGGCCGTCTGCCTTTTAGGTTCCTTGGCCCACTTGGCCGTCTGCCTTTTAGGTTCCTTGGCCCACTTGGCCGTCTGCCTTTTAGGTTCCTTGGCCCACTTGGCCGTCTGCCTTTTAGGTTCCTTGGCCCACTTGGCCGTCTGCCTTTTAGGTTCCTTGGCCCACTTGGCAGTTTGCCTTTTAGGTGCCTTGGCCGACTTGGCCGTCTGCCTTTTAGGTTCCTTGGCCCACTTGGCAGTCTGCCTTTTAGGTTCCTTGGCCCACTTGGCCGTCTGCCTTTTAGGTTCCTTGGCCCACTTGGCAGTCTGCCTTTTAGGTTCTTTGGGCAACTTGGCAGTCTGCCTTTTAGGTTCCTTGGCCCACTTGGCAGTCTGCCTTTTAGGTTCCTTGGCCCACTTGGCCGTCTGCCTTTTAGGTTCCTTGGCCGACTTGGCCGTCTGCCTTTTAGGTTCCTTGGCCGACTTGGCAGTCTGCCTTTTAGGTTCCTTGGCCCACTTGGCAGTCTGCCTTTTAGGTTCCTTGGCCCACTTGGCCGTCTGCCTTTTAGGTTCCTTGGCCCACTTGGCCGTCTGCCTTTTAGGTTCCTTGGCCCACTTGGCCGTCTGCCTTTTAGGTTCCTTGGCCCACTTGGCCGTCTGCCTTTTAGGTTCCTTGGCCCACTTGGCCGTCTGCCTTTTAGGTTCCTTGGCCCACTTGGCAGTCAGCCTTTTAGGTTCCTTGGCCCACTTGGCAGTCTGCCTTTTAGGTTCCTTGGCCCACTTGGCCGTCTGCCTTTTAGGTTCCTTGGCCCACTTGGCAGTCTGCCTTTTAGGTTCCTTGGCCGACTTGGCAGTCTGCCTTTTAGGTTCCTTGGCCCACTTGGCAGTCTGCCTTTTAGGTTCCTTGGCCCACTTGGCAGTCTGCCTTTTAGGTTCCTTGGCCGACTTGGCCGTCTGCCTTTTAGGTTCCTTGGCCGACTTGGCCGTCTGCCTTTTAGGTTCCTTGGCCGACTTGGCCGTCTGCCTTTTAGGTTCCTTGGCCCACTTGGCAGTCTGCCTTTTAGGTTCCTTGGCCCACTTGGCAGTCTGCCTTTTAGGTTCCTTGGCCCACTTGGCAGTCTGCCTTTTAGGTTCCTTGGCCCACTTGGCAGTCTGCCTTTTAGGTTCCTTGGCCCACTTGGCCGTCTGCCTTTTAGGTTCCTTGGCCCACTTGGCCGTCTGCCTTTTAGGTTCCTTGGCCGACTTGGCCGTCTGCCTTTTAGGTTCCTTGGCCGACTTGGCCGTCTGCCTTTTAGGTTCCTTGGCCGACTTGGCAGTCTGCCTTTTAGGTTCCTTGGCCCACTTGGCAGTCTGCCTGTTAGGTTCCTTGGCCCACTTGGCAGTCTGCCTGTTAGGTTCCTTGGCCCACTTGGCCGTCTGCCTTTTAGGTTCCTTGGCCGACTTGGCCGTCTGCCTTTTAGGTTCCTTGGCCCACTTGGCAGTCTGCCTTTTAGGTTCCTTGGCCGTCTGCCTTTTAGGTTCCTTGGCCCACTTGGCAGTTTGCCTTTTAGGTGCCTTGGCCGACTTGGCCGTCTGCCTTTTAGGTTCCTTGGCCCACTTGGCAGTCTGCCTTTTAGGTTCCTTGGCCCACTTGGCAGTCTGCCTTTTAGGTTCCTTGGCCCACTTGGCCGTCTGCCTTTTAGGTTCCTTGGCCCACTTGGCAGTCTGCCTTTTAGGTTCCTTGGCCCACTTGGCAGTCTGCCTTTTAGGTTCCTTGGCCCACTTGGCCGTCTGCCTTTTAGGTTCCTTGGCCGACTTGGCCGTCTGCCTTTTAGGTTCCTTGGCCCACTTGGCCGTCTGCCTTTTAGGTTCCTTGGCCCACTTGGCAGTCTGCCTTTTAGGTTCCTTGGCCGACTTGGCCGTCTGCCTTTTAGGTTCCTTGGCCCACTTGGCCGTCTGCCTTTTAGGTTCCTTGGCCGACTTGGCAGTCTGCCTTTTAGGTTCCTTGGCCGACTTGGCCGTCTGCCTTTTAGGTTCCTTGGCCCACTTGGCCGTCTGCCTTTTAGGTTCCTTGGCCGACTTGGCAGTCTGCCTTTTAGGTTCCTTGGCCCACTTGTCAGTCTGCCTTTTAGGTTCCTTGGCCCACTTGGCAGTCTGCCTTTTAGGTTCCTTGGCCGACTTGGCCGTCTGCCTTTTAGGTTCCTTGGCCCACTTGTCCGTCTGCCTTTTAGGTTCCTTGGCCGACTTGGCCGTCTGCCTTTTAGGTTCCTTGGCCGACTTGGCCGTCTGCCTTTTAGGTTCCTTGGCCGACTTGGCCGTCTGCCTTTTAGGTTCCTTGGCCCACTTGGCAGTCTGCCTTTTAGGTTCCTTGGCCGACTTGGCCGTCTACCTTTTAGGTTCCTTGGCCGACTTGGCAGTCTGCCTTTTAGGTTCCTTGGCCGACTTGGCCGTCTGCCTTTTAGGTTCCTTGGCCGTCTGCCTTTTAGGTTCTTTGGCCCACTTGGCCGTCTGCCTTTTAGGTTCCTTGGCCCACTTGGCAGTCTGCCTTTTAGGTTCCTTGGCCCACTTGGCCGTCTGCCTTTTAGGTTCCTTGGCCGAGTTGGCAGTCAGCCTTTTAGGTTCCTTGGCCGACTTGGCAGTCAGCCTTTTAGGTTCCTTGGCCGACTTGGCAGTCTGCCTTTTAGGTTCCTTGGCCGACTTGGCAGTCTGCCTTTTAGGTTCCTTGGCCCACTTGGCCGTCTGCTTTTTAGGTTCCTTGGCCCACTTGGCAGTCTGCCTTTTAGGTTCCTTGGCCCACTTGGCAGTCTGCCTTTTAGGTTCCTTGGCCCACTTGGCAGTCAGCCTTTTAGGTTCCTTGGCCCACTTGGCAGTCTGCCTTTTAGGTTCCTTGGCCGACTTGGCAGTCTGCCTTTTAGGTTCCTTGGCCGTCTGCCTTTTAGGTTCCTTGGCCCACTTGGCCGTCTGCCTTTTAGGTTCCTTGGCCCACTTGGCAGTCTGCCTTTTAGGTTCCTTGGCCGACTTGGCAGTCTGCCTTTTAGGTTCCTTGGCCGACTTGGCCGTCTGCCTTTTAGGTTCCTTGGCCCACTTGGCCGTCTGCCTTTTAGGTTCCTTGGCCCACTTGGCAGTCTGCCTTTTAGGTTCCTTGGCCCACTTGGCAGTCAGCCTTTTAGGTTCCTTGGCCCACTTGGCAGTCTGCCTTTTAGGTTCCTTGGCCCACTTGGCAGTCTGCCTTTTAGGTTCCTTGGCCGACTTGGCCGTCTGCCTTTTAGGTTCCTTGGCCCACTTGGCAGTCTGCCTTTTAGGTTCCTTGGCCCACTTGGCCGTCTGCCTTTTAGGTTCCTTGGCCCACTTGGCAGTCTGCCTTTTAGGTTCCTTGGCCGACTTGGCAGTCTGCCTTTTAGGTTCCTTGGCCCACTTGGCAGTCTGCCTTTTAGGTTCCTTGGCCGACTTGGCAGTTTGCCTTTTAGGTTCCTTGGCCCACTTGGCCGTCTGCCTTTTAGGTTCCTTGGCCCACTTGGCAGTCTGCCTTTTAGGTTCCTTCGCCCACTTGGCAGTCTGCCTTTTAGGTTCCTTGGCCCACTTGGCAGTTTGCCTTTTAGGTTCCTTCGCCCACTTGGCCGTCTGCCTTTTAGGTTCCTTGGCCCACTTGGCAGTCAGCCTTTTAGGTTCCTTCGCCCACTTGGCAGTTTGCCTTTTAGGTTCCTTGGCCCACTTGGCCGTCTGCCTTTTAGGTTCCTTGGCCGACTTGGCAGTTTGCCTTTTAGGTTCCTTCGCCCACTTGGCAGTCTGCCTTTTAGGTTCCTTGGCCCACTTGGCAGTCTGCCTTTTAGGTTCCTTGGCCGACTTGGCAGTTTGCCTTTTAGGTTCCTTGGCCGACTTGGCAGTCTGCCTTTTAGGTTCCTTGGCCCACTTGGCAGTCTGCCTTTTAGGTTCCTTGGCCCACTTGGCAGTCAGCCTTTTAGGTTCCTTGGCCGACTTGGCAGTTTGCCTTTTAGGTTCCTTCGCCCACTTGGCAGTCTGCCTTTTAGGTTCCTTGGCCGACTTGGCAGTCAGCCTTTTAGGTTCCTTGGCCCACTTGGCCGTCTGCCTTTTAGGTTCCTTCGCCCACTTGGCAGTCTGCCTTTTAGGTTCCTTGGCCCACTTGGCAGTCTGCCTTTTAGGTTCCTTGGCCCACTTGGCAGTTTGCCTTTTAGGTTCCTTGGCCCACTTGGCAGTCTGCCTTTTAGGTTCCTTGGCCCACTTGGCAGTCAGCCTTTTAGGTTCCTTGGCCCACTTGGCAGTCTGCCTTTTAGGTTCCTTGGCCCACTTGGCAGTCTGCCTTTTAGGTTCCTTGGCCGTCTGCCTTTTAGGTTCCTTGGCCGACTTGGCCGTCTGCCTTTTAGGTTCCTTGGCCCACTTGGCAGTCTGCCTTTTAGGTTCCTTGGCCGACTTGGCAGTCTGCCTTTTAGGTTCCTTGGCCCACTTGGCCGTCTGCCTTTTAGGTTCCTTGGCCCACTTGGCCGTCTGCCTTTTAGGTTCCTTGGCCCACTTGGCAGTCAGCCTTTTAGGTTCCTTGGCCGACTTGGCAGTCTGCCTTTTAGGTTCCTTGGCCCACTTGGCCGTCTGCCTTTTAGGTTCCTTGGCCCACTTGGCCGTCTGCCTTTTAGGTTCCTTGGCCGACTTGGCCGTCTGCCTTTTAGGTTCCTTGGCCCACTTGGCAGTCTGCCTTTTAGGTTCCTTGGCCCACTTGGCCGTCTGCCTTTTAGGTTCCTTGGCCCACTTGGCAGTCTGCCTTTTAGGTTCCTTGGCCCACTTGGCAGTCTGCCTTTTAGGTTCCTTGGCCGACTTGGCCGTCTGCCTTTTAGGTTCCTTGGCCCACTTGGCCGTCTGCCTTTTAGGTTCCTTGGCCCACTTGGCAGTCTGCCTTTTAGGTTCCTTGGCCCACTTGGCAGTCTGCCTTTTAGGTTCCTTGGCCCACTTGTCAGTCTGCCTTTTAGGTTCCTTGGCCCACTTGGCAGTCAGCCTTTTAGGTTCCTTGGCCCACTTGGCAGTCTGCCTTTTAGGTTCCTTGGCCCACTTGGCAGTCTGCCTTTTAGGTTCCTTGGCCGACTTGGTAGTTTGCCTTTTAGGTTCCTTGGCCGACTTGGCCGTCTGC
>NC_091576.1:6409842-6412342 GCF_042767895.1 Penaeus vannamei
GATGGCAGCACAATCTGTGCGTCTCACAGTAACAGCAAAGCTCAACTAGACAGTAAATGAGGAACTTGCTCCTGTAACAATTTGGTTAAAAGGAAATAAACTGACACTAAACAAAAAACTCACTATCATTTTACACCGTAACAAAATAATTCTCACAAACCTAAGGCCAATTTCCATGAACAACTTACCAATAAAAGGGGTTTATGAAAACAAGTTTTAGGCATAGTTGTGGAAAAGCTGTTGAGCTGGAAAAAGCACATCCAGTTTGTTAGAGACAAAATTTCTAAATAGTGTGGAATACTGTACCAGCTTTGATGAATCTTCATTGATACTTATGTATTACACTCCAGTTTACCCCACCTTGATGTATTGCCAAACCATATGTGGTGCCGCCAGTACAACTGCCCTGCAGCCACTGAACAAAGTGCAAAAGCATGTCATATGAACTATTGTTGGCCTGAGACGAAGGGACATACTAATGAGGCTTTCTATAAATTACATATATTAAAGCTATCAGATATTCATACTCTGCAGTGTGCGGTTTTTAGCTATAATGTTTAAATGGTTTGACCAGTCAAGAGAACTTCGTAAGGTGAGTGACAAACATAATTCTCCTCCTTTGACCTTTTACTGGTCTGGTACACTTACATTTCACCCTCTGAATACGACGTGACTCTCCTTGCTTACACCTTACTGTAAAACCTCCATTACAGAGCTACTCTGGTGACCTGAGCGACCATTAGATCCCCTTTAGATACCTGGCAGAATCTGTATACTGACGTGCCATCGCTGCGTAAGATGTTGCAGATGGATCGAAGATGAACCCTTTGCATGGCCGAGCGATGTAAACATTATTGTTCCATACACCTATCCCTGGCTGAAACAAAGGCTGTCCCTTCCTGTCGAAGTCCTCCTGAGTCTACATCACCAGAGGAAACAGATGCTTTGCACCTTCTACACCGAAGCCAAGTTATCCCTTCCGGGTGACCTGCATCTCACCCTCGAGCAACAGCTAAATAAATCTGACACTCCAGCAGGCAGAAACGAGCACCTGCCCTCGAAGGGAGCTGCCGCATAAAAGGACACATCTTGTCAAACGGGAGGAGAGAGAGAGAGAGAGAGACGACAGACGAAGACACAGAGGGTCTAGCTCGTTATTACTCCTCCCTCTTGGGGTCTTACATCTATCTTCAGTAATAAGCCCATAATCCAAGACCCTTTCATTCACCTGCACTAAGACCCCTCCTCTCTCGTTTATATCTGGCGGCAAACAGTGGTCTTGCGTTCATATATATATATATATATATATATATATATATATATATATATATATATATATATATATATATATACACATGTGTGTGTGTGTGTGTATATGTATATATATATATATATATATATATATATATATATATATATATATATATATATATATATATATATATATATATATATATATATATATATATATATATATATGTATATTTGTATATTTGTATATTTGTATATCTGTATATGCATAGATGCATATACAAGTATATATAATATCTATATATTTAAATGCATATATAAGTAATCACTCACACGTATGTACAACAGACGAAAACAAACAGGATTAGATGGAGATACATACCCATATTCGCACATGTATAATACACATTTACGCAAATATAATCACACTTAAATTCAGTCCTTCAATCAATCACACACAACCCCTCACTCAAACATATTTGCATACACAAAAATCACTCATATACACATCCATTTGTATGTATATACACACACACACATTCATGTATTAAATATACACACATGCATACATATTTGTATACACACACATGCTCATAATGGCACATATTAACAAACACAATTATACATACCCACAATCATCACACACACACGCATCTCTATACACAAATACAGTCACACGTACACACCCTTCTGCAATCGTTATTTTCTCAGTGTTCGTTTTATCGTATTTCATTCACATCTTACTGATATTTTACGAAATAATAATACCTCCCAATTATTTTTTTTTCCTGAGGGGGAGACTGATCTATTTGACCCTGTTTCTACCCTCATATTTTCCTTAGGATATTATTCACTTGTTTGACATCTGATTCTTCTCTTGCTGTATTTTTTGTCTCATCTTTATTTGGGGTTGCTACATCTAATTATTTTTTCCCCACGTACTTCTGTTATTCACTTCTTTATCTTTCATTTTTTTCGCTTTCATGTTATTTCTATATTTTTATCTTAATTTTCTAACATCATCTTTTCTTTCCTTTCATCTATTTTTTATCTTGATTTTCTAAGCTCACGTAGTTTTTTCTACGATACTGTTTTCTTTACCCCCCCCCTACCCCCACTAACCTTAAATGAATTCAGATTTACAGTCTGGTGTATCTTTGCTCTTTCTGTGACCTTCTTGCTGCTCGAAACAGCTCGTAAGGGAAGTGAATCGAGGTGATATAAAATTCCCCGGAACCTTTCTAATAAG
>NC_091576.1:6437342-6442342 GCF_042767895.1 Penaeus vannamei
CCCCCTTTTCCTCTCTTACTAACCGAGCCTGCGTGACCCCTCCCCCCCTTCCCCTCTTACTAACCGGTGCCTGCGTGACCCTCCCTCCCCTTCCTCCCTCACCCCCCTCACCTTCTCCCTCCTACTAACCGAGCCTGCGTGGACCCCCTCCCCCTTCTTCCCCCTTGTCAACTGAGTCATGTGACCCCTCCCCCCCTCTTTCCCCCTCCTTACTAACTGAGCCTGCATGTGACCCCTCCCCCTTTCCCCTCTTACTAACCGAGCTCATGCGTGGACCCCTCCCCCCCTTCCCCCTCTTGTCGAACCGTTGAGCCTGAATCTGTGACCCCTCCCCCCTTCCCCCCTTACTAACCTGAGCCTGCGTGGACCCCCTCCTCCCCCTTCCCTCTTACTAACTGAGCTGCATGGACCCCTCCCCCTTCCCCTCTTACTAACCGAGCCTGCGTGACCCTCCCCCTTCCCCTTCCTTCTCCAGACTAACCGGGATGTCTGCAAGTGACCCTTCCCCCCTTTTCCCCCTTACACTAACCTGAGCCTTCAGTAAACCCTCCTCCCCACTTCCCCTCTTACTAACTGAGCCTGCGTGACCCTCTCCCTTCCCCCTTCACCAACCCAGCCTTGTAACCCCTCCCCCCTCCCTCCCCCTCCACCGACCCTGTCGCAGACCCTTCCCTTCCTCCCTCACCACCCTCCCCTTCCCTCTCTTACCTAACCGAGCCTGCGTGACCCCCTCCCCCCCTTCCCCCTTACTAACCGAGCCTGCGTGACCCCTCCCCCCCTTCCCCCTTACCAACCTGAGTCCTGGTGTGACCCCTCCCTCCCCCCCTTCCCTTCCTCTAACTAACCGAGCCTGCTGTGACCCCTCCCCTTCCCCCTTACTAACCGAGCCTGTGTGACCCTCCCCCCTTCCCCCCCTCTTACTAACCGAGCCTGCGTGAGCCCCCCTCCCCCTCTTCCCCCACTAACCGAGCCTGCGTGGACCCCTCCTCCCCCTTTCCCCCTCTTACTAACTGAAGCCTCGCGACCCCTCCCTTCTTCCCTCTTAACAATCCGAGCCTGCGTGACCCCTCCCCCCTTCCTCTCCTCTTACTACAACTGAGCCTTCGTAACCCCTCTCCCCCCTTCTCCCCTTCTTACTAACCGAGCCTGCGTGTGAACTCTCTCCCCCCTTCCCCCTCTTACTAACCGAGCCTGCGCGTGACCCCTCCCCTTCCCCCTCTTACTAACCGAGCCTGCGTGACCCCTCCCCCTTCCCTTACTGCTTCAACTGAGCCTCCGTGGACTCCTCCCCCCTTCCCTCTTACTAACCGAGCCTGCGTGACTCCTCCCCCTTCCCCCTCTTACTAACCGAGCTCCCGTGACCCCTCCCCCCCCTTTTTCCCCCCTTACTAACCGAGCTTGCTTGAACCCCTCCCTTCCCCCCTTTCTTCCCCCCTGGCATTAACCGAGCCTGCTTAACCCCTCCCCCTCCCTCCTCCTCTCGTCCCCCTCTTACTTCAACCGAGCCTTCAGTGACCCCTCCCCCCCTTCCCTCCCCGCCTCACCTCCCTTCCCCCCCCTTCCCTCTTATTAACCGAGCCTGCTTTAATCCCCCTCTCTCCTCCTCGTCCCCCCTACTAACCGAGCCTTCGTAAACCCCCCCTTCCCCTCTTTTCTAAACCGAGCTCCTTCGTAACCCCCTCCTCCTCCTCCCCCTCTCTTACTAACCGAGCCTTCGTAACCCCCCCCCCTTCCCTCTTACTAACCGAGCCTACTTTCCCTCTTCCTCCTCACCTCACCTCCCTTCCCCCTTCTAAACCGAGCCTGCTTAATCCCCCCTCCCTCCTCCTCGTCCCCCCCCTCTTACTAACCGAACCTGCTGTGTAACCCCCCCCGTCCTCCTCCTCGTCCCCTACTTTAACCTGAGCCTACTTAACCCTCACCCCCTCCTCTTCCTCCTCCTCGATCCCCCAGCTGGAGCAACACCGTAGCCGGCATCAGGCGGGACGAGGACGTGAGGGCGTCGACCGGCTGGGATAAGGTCCCCGCCGACGGCCTGAGGGTCAACTACCTCATGATCGGCTTCGACTCCCTCTCCCGGAACACCTTCATCCGGACGCTGCCCAAGTCGTACGCTTTCCTTTCGGACGTACTCGGCGCCCAGGTGCTGGAGGGGTACAACATCGTCGGCGACGGGACCCCCCAACAGCTGATTCCCATCCTGACGGGTAAGGAAGAAAACAGCTGATTTGGTCATGGGAATGCTCTCTCTCTCTCTCTTTGTTTGTCTGTCTGTCTGTCTCTGTCTCTGTCTCTGTCTCTGTCTCTGTCTCTGTCTCTCTCTCTCTCTCTCTCTCTTTCTCTCACTCACTCTGTTTCTCTCCACTCTGTCTCTGTCTCTCTCTCTCTTTTCCTCCTTCCCCCTCCCTCCAACTTTCTTTTCTATCCCTATCTCTCTTGTTGACTCTTTCACTCTCACACTCTCTCTCACTCCTCTTTTCCTTCTCCCTCCTCTATCTTTCTCATCCTTCTATCCCCCCTCCCCCTCTCTCTTTCTCTTTCTATTTCCCTCTCACTCTCTCTCTCTCCCTGCCTCCCTCTGTCTCTCTCTCTCTCTCTCTCTCTCTCTCTCTGTCATTTCTTTCTCTTTTTTCTCTTTCTTTGTTTTTTCCTTTCTTTAGTAATACAGTTACATTGCCGATATAGGAGACAGCCTTTGGGTGCTTCGTCTTATAATTTATTGGACAAAATTTACATTTTATAGTAAATCATCTAAAAGCCAACCCAGTAAAAGCTTAAACACTAATACATGATATATAGATATATAAATGCAAAAGAAGCACAAAGATTTTTTTTAAAGTAATATGCAACGGAGATAAAAATATTCCATTTCAAGAATGTTAAAACTTTAAATATTATGCACATCATATCTAGGGACATATCTTAGAATATCAGTGTTCCACATCCTAGTGAATTTAGGAATAACTTGTCTCTGGCAAGGATTGGCTTGCAGCATGGCTTCTCCAGCGCATTTGGCACACTCTCCTTGGTCCTAGTGATACGTGTCGTGCCGCAGCAGTTGCAAGAGAGGCATTTGCTCTGTTTATATTTTGAAGATAGTGCTGTTGGGGAATTGGAAGGTTGTTTGGAGTACCAGGATCTTCGACGTAGATTAATTTGATGGCTCTGAACTGGCAAGGAGATCGAGGTGCTACTTGGCGGCCCCTACACATGGTAGAAGAGCGTACACCTTCACAGAGCGGATCTGGGTACTGTATAGAACCTCTCTTCCTTTTGCATTCAGAAACTATGAAGTGCATGTCAAGGACGCTAGATTTCTTGATGTTTTCCCTGGCGAGGTTCTTGATGTGTTCTAAAAGTCGTAGAGAACACCAAGCACTTCTTGCTGTCGCTGCCTCATCCTCAGTATTGTAAGGAACTGACAGTGTTATATCATCAGCAAATGCTTGTGCATCACGAACCAGATGCAACAAATTATTTATGAATACATTCCACATGAGAGGTCCCAGTGCGTTCCCTGAGGGACACCTGCACTTATTGTGTAATGTGTTGGTTTTCCATTTAAGACAACACTTAGTAGGCGTCTGGTGGTAAGATAATCAGTAGTAGACTGAGAAATGAGCCATTCACGCTATCTCCATGTAGTTTTTCAATCAAGGCGCCATGTCACACTCGATCGAAGGCTCCACATATCAAGAACGACCACAGTTGTGCTCTGACCACGCTTAAGGGCGCTAATCCAGGCAGATGTTAGCGGATGGAAGTCAGCAGCTCAGTGGTTCCTCCTGAATCCGAAGGGGCTGGAAGACATCAGTTTGTGTTTATTAAGATGCTCTTTTAGACGTGTAACAATTATCTTTTCCAAGTTTTGTAGACAGCAGAGAGCAGTGTTACAAGACGAAGAAAATTGGTATCTGATTTATTCCTTTTCTTATGGATCGGAACAAAGCTCGGTTTCCATTTCGACGGCCATGTTGCTCTCTGTATATCCTTATTGAACAGCAGAACAACTGGGTCTGGTCATTCTATAGGACATCTATTAAGCGTAGACTTATTGCGTCTGGACCTTCTCCTTTGGTCTCACTGAGGTGCTTCAGGATTCTCCTTCCTCGGTCTTTGTTGTCTTCACGTTGGTCAGTTTCTCCCGTGTCAGTATTGGCTGCATCGGGGGCGGTGTCAGCTTCGACCACAACGTTGTGGCGTGCCAGTACCATAACCTTTTGCTGAGTAGTGAGTGCCATAGTGGCATCTGGAATAGTTCTCTTGTTTCTCCTTTCACTTATTCACTTATTCACTCACTCACTCACCCATTCTCTCTTTCAGTCTGATCACCCTCCAGACAGCCAAACTAATAGTCATTCATTCATTAAAACATTAAAAGTCTCTTTCATCATCTAACGCTCCCTTCCTTTCTCCTCCTCCTCCTCCTTCTCCCTCTCCTCCACCTCCTTCTCCCCTTCCCCCTCCTCCTTCCCCTTCACCCTCCTTCTCTCTCCCTCCTCCTCCTCCTCCCCCACCTCTTTCCCTCCTCCTCCACCTCTCTTCCCCTGTCTCTTTCCCCTCCTCCTCCACTTCTCTTCCCCGTCTTTCCTCCTCCACTCCTC
This sequence comes from Penaeus vannamei, assembly GCF_042767895.1. NCBI lineage: Eukaryota > Metazoa > Arthropoda > Malacostraca > Decapoda > Penaeidae > Penaeus > Penaeus vannamei. The sequence continues at coordinate 6,441,947 of NC_091576.1, forward strand.
CACCTCCACCTCTTCCCCACCTCCCCACCTCTTCCCCCTCCTCCTTCTCCTTCTCCTCTCCCACCTCTTTCCCTCCTCCCTCTGCACCTCTTCCCCCTCCCTCCTCCTCCCACCTCCTTCTCCTCCTTCTCCCACTCCTCCTCCCTCCTTCCCTCTCCCCCACCTCTTCCCTTCCTCTCCCTCCCCCACCCCTCTTTTCCCCCTCCTCCTCCTCCTCCTCCCCCTCCCCCACCTCCTTCCCCCTCCTCCCCTCCCCCACCTACTTTTCCCCCTCCTCCTCCTCCCCTTTCCCTCCTCCCCCCTCCTCCTTCTCCTCCCTCCTCCCTCCCACCTCCTCCACCCTCTTTCCCTCCTCCTCCACCTCTTCCCCCTCCTCCTCTTCTCCCCCTCCCCCAC
>NC_091576.1:6452342-6454842 GCF_042767895.1 Penaeus vannamei
TTGTTATTATTATCATCATTATTATTACTATTATTATTATTATTATTATTATCATTATTATCTGCTAAGAAAATCCTGACGTAACTTATAGAGCCAGGCATGATATAAAGAGCCAAATATGATATATTATAGTAACCGTATGGTGATTGTTATTTTTTTATTAGTATTGTTTTTTTGTAGTTGATTATTTGTTTAAATAAAAGAAACTGGATATTAATATACATATAGATACTCCCATTCATTGCCTCCCACTGTCTTTCTCTCTCCTTCCCTCTCTCTATTTTTTTCTTCCTTTTTTTCTTCTTCTTCTGCTTTTACTGCTTCTCCTACTTTTACGTAAGCTTTTCCTTCTTTTTCTTTCCCTTCTCATTTTCTTCTTCTCTTTTTCTTTTTTTTCCTTTTTCTTCTCCTCACTTTTCTTCACGTTCTCCTTCTTTTTCTTCTTCTCCTTCTCGTTTTCTTTCTCCTTCTACTTTGTCTTCCCCTTCTCCTTCTCCTTTTTTCCTTTTCTTCTCATTTTTCTTTTTCTTCTCTACCTTTTACTACATTTCCTCCTATTTCCTCTCTCATTTTTCTTCTTCTCCCCCTTTTCTTCCCATTCCCATTTCCTTTCTTTTTCTTTCTTCTTTTCTTCTCATTTCCCTCCTCTTTCCTTTGTTGTTCTGCTTCTCCTTCTTTTTCCTCTTTTCCTTCTTCTCCCCCTCCTCATCCACCTATTTTTAATCCGTTTCCTTTTACTTCTCCTCTTCCTCCTCATTTTGTTGTTATTCTCCACGTCTTCCTCTTCCTTTCCCTCTCCTTCTCCTTCTCGTCTTCCTCTCCTCATCTTCCTCACCTTCCTCCCACTCCTCTTCCACCTTCTTCATCTTCTCCTCCATCTCTTCTCTCTCTTCTTCTTCCTACTCCTCCTCTACTTTTTAATTTTCTTCTCTTGCGTGTAAGGAAACATATTTCTCATATTTTTATCCTAGTGCCTTGAAGGAAAAAATCTAATAATGTCTCTATGCTCTACTACTATTTTTTATTTATTTTTTTCTGTTTCCTTTTACTTCTTCTTTTCTTCCTCATTTTCTTGTTGTTCTTATTTTTATTCCGTTTCCTTTTACTTCTCCTCTTCCTCTTTATTTTCTTGTTTTTCTTATTTTTTACGTTTCCTTTTACTTCTCCTCCTCCTCCTCATTTTCTTCTTGTTGTTCTTGTTCTCCACCTCTTTCTCTTCCTTTCCCTCTCCTTCTCTTCTTCCTCTTCTCCTCCTCCTCCTCCTCCTCTTACTCCCCTCCCCTCCCCCTCCACTTCCTTCCGCTCCTCTTCCACCTTCTTCACCTTCTTCTCTTCTCCTTCTCCTCTTCCTATTTTTCTCTTCTCCTCCTCCCCTCTCCTCCCCCTCGCCCTCCTCCCCTTTCTCTCGCTCCTCTTCCACCTTCTTCACCTTCTCCTTCTCTTCTTCCTCTCCTCCTCCTCCTATTCCTCTTTTTCTCCTCTTCCTCCCCTCCCCTCTCCTATTTGCATCATGGTGCCTTGAAGGAAAAAAAAAAAATCCACCTCACAATGGCATGATGACCCTCCGACGCCTTCCCTCCCCGGCAGGTCTTCTCTCCTACAAGCGCAACGCCGACGTCGACGGCTTCGTGCCCGACCTGAGTGACTCGACGGCCGTGAGCGAGATCGGGTATCAGGTCCACATCGAGACGAGCCCGGGCCAGGCGCACTTCGAGGCATCTCTGACTTATAGTATCAGGCTCGACACCTTTTCCGTCAAGGCAAGGGATTCTGTTCTGTTTGGTTGGCGTTTTTTTTTTTTTTTTTTTTTTTTTTTTTTTGAGGCTGGGAGGAGGAGGGGGGAGGGGGTGCATTGCGACACATAGAAAGAAATGATGTAAATAAGGATGTTTATCTTCATAGCGTTTTTTTTTTTCTTCTTCTTCTTTTTTGTTTTCTTTTTCTTTCGGTTTGATTGTATCTTTATCAAAAACATAAGTATTTCTGATGGAGATGCAGTTAAAACCGTTCAGATGCGATATAAAAATATGAGTAAAGGCATTTTTTTATATTTGTTTTCTCAATGAATTTACATTCTAGAGTAAAAGGCAAATGCGAATTTGTTTTAAATTTTTCTGCATTTTTATCTACGAAAAAAAAAAAAAAATTCCCCCTTGAACTTCAAGATGAAACTCACTGTACATTTCCCCAACAGATAGACGACGTGAGCCGCACAAACAAGTACGGAAACAGCCCGCACTGTATTTACACGACGCAGGACCACCTCCGGAAGTTCTGCCACTGCCGAGAACCCCCGCCCCCCCCTCCTGAAGACAAGTCCTGAAGCCGGCGAGGTCCTCCCTTCCTCATATCTCCTTCGAATACTGTGCTTTTTTTTCTTCTCTTTACATATACACATGCATTCAAATTCAATTATTTTCTATATTCTTGTATACATCAATAGAAACGAGTGTGTGTAGAAATGATTTATTCAGCAGCTTGGATGTATTTAATATGAAAG
>NC_091576.1:6464842-6472342 GCF_042767895.1 Penaeus vannamei
CTTGTCAGACTTTTCAGTTATCTCTCTCTCTCTCTCTCTCGCTTTCTACTTTCTACGTGATTTCTTTGATTTTCTTGTCAGACTTTTCAGTAATCTCTCTCTCTCGCTTTCTACTTTCTACGTGATTTCTTTGATTTTCTTGTCAGACTTTTCAGTAATCTCTGTCTCTCGCTTTCTACTTTCTACGTGATTTCTTTGATTTTCTTGCCAGACTTTTCAGTAATCTCTCTCTCCCTCTTTCTACTTTCTACGTGATTTCTTTGATTTTCTTGTCAGACTTTTCTGTAATCTCTCTCTCTCTCTCTCGCTTTCTACTTTCTACGTGATTTCTTTGATTTTCTTGTCAGACTTTTCACTAATCTCTCTCTCTCTCTCTCTTTCTACTTTCTACGTGATTTCTTTGATTTTCTTGTCAGACTTTTCACTAATCTCTCTCTCTCTCTCTCTTTCTACTTTCTACGTGATTTCTTTGATTTTCTTGTCAGACTTTTCAGTTATCTCTCTCTCTCTCTCTTTCTACTTTCTACGTGATTTCTTTGATTTTCTTGTCAGACTTTTCATTAATCTCTGTCTCTCTCTCGCTTTCTACTTTATTCGTGATTTCTTTGCTTTTCTTGTCAGATTTTTCAGTAATCTCTTTCTCTCTCTTTCTACTTTCTACGTGATTTCTTTGGTTTTCTTGTCAGACTTTTCAGTAATCTCTCTCTCTCGCTTTCTACTTTATTCGTGATTTCTTTGATTTTCTTGTCAGACTTTTCAGTAATCTCTCTCTCCCTCTTTCTACTTTATTCGTGATTTCTTTGATTTTCTTGTCAGTCTTTTCAGTAATTTCTCTCTCTCTCTTTCTACTTTCTACGTGATTTCTTTGATTTTCTTGTCAGACTTTTCATCAATCTCTCTCTTTCTCTTTCTACTTTCTACGTGATTTCTTTGATTTTCTTGTCAGACTTTTCAGTAATCTCTCTCTCTCTCTCTCGCTTTCTACTTTCTACGTGATTTCTTTGATTTTCTTGTCAGACTTTTCAGTAATCTCTCTCTCTCGCTTTCTACTTTCTACGTGATTTCTTTGATTTTCTTGTCAGACTTTTCAGTAATCTCTCTCTCTCGCTTTCTACTTTCTACGTGATTTCTTTGATTTTCTTGTCAGACTTTTCAGTAATCTCTCTCTCTCGCTTTCTACTTTCTTCGTGATTTCTTTGATTTTCTTGTCAGACTTTTCAGTAATCTCTCTCTCTCTCTCTCTCTCCCTCTTTCTACTTTCTACGTGATTTCTTTGATTTTCTTGTCAGACTTTTCATCAATCTCTCTCTTTCTCTTTCTACTTTCTACGTGATTTCTTTGATTTTCTTGTCAGACTTTTCAGTAATCTCTCTCTCTCTCTCTCGCTTTCTACTTTCTACGTGATTTCTTTGATTTTCTTGTCAGACTTTTCAGTAATCTCTCTCTCTCGCTTTCTACTTTCTACGTGATTTCTTTGATTTTCTTGTCAGACTTTTCAGTAATCTCTCTCTCTCGCTTTCTACTTTCTTCGTGATTTCTTTGATTTTCTTGTCAGACTTTTCAGTAATCTCTCTCTCTCTCTCTCTCTCCCTCTTTCTACTTTCTACGTGATTTCTTTGATTTTCTTGTCAGACTTTTCAGTAATCTCTCTCTCTCTCGCTTTCTACTTTCTACGTGATTTCTTTGATTTTCTTGTCAGACTTTTCAGTAATCTCTCTCTCTCTCGCTTTCTACTTTCTTCGTGATTTCTTTGATTTTCTTGTCAGACTTTTCAGTAATCTCTCTCTCTCTCGCTTTCTACTTTCTACGTGATTTCTTTGCTTTTCTTGTCAGACTTTTCAGTAATCTCTCTCTCTCTCTCTCGCTTTCTACTTTCTTCGTGATTTCTTTGATTTTCTTGTCAGACTTTTCAGTAATCTCTCTCTCCCTCTTTCTACTTTCTACGTGATTTCTTTGCTTTTCTTGTCAGATTTTTCAGTAATCTCTCTCTCTCTCTCTCGCTTTCTACTTTCTACGTGATTTCTTTGATTTTCTTGTCAGACTTTTCAGTAATCTCTCTCTCCCTCTTTCTACTTTCTACTTGATTTCTTTGCTTTTCTTGTCAGACTTTTCAGTAATCTCTCTCTCTCTCTCTCGCTTTCTACTTTCTACGTGATTTCTTTGCTTTTCTTGTCAGACTTTTCAGTAATCTCTCTCTCTCTCTCTCGCTTTCTACTTTCTTCGTGATTTCTTTGATTTTCTTGTCAGACTTTTCAGTAATCTCTCTCTCTCTCTCGCTTTCTACTTTCTACGTGATTTCTTTGATTTTCTTGTCAGACTTTTCAGTAATCTCTCTCTCTCGCTTTCTACTTTCTACGTGATTTCTTTGATTTTCTTGTCAGACTTTTCAGTAATCTCTCTCTCTCTCGCTTCCTACTTTCTACGTGATTTCTTTGATTTTCTTGTCAGACTTTTCTGTAATCTCTCTCTCTCTCGTTTTCTACTTTCTACGTGATTTCTTTGATTTTCTTGTCAGACTTTTCAGTAATCTCTCTCTCTCGCTTTCTACTTTCTACGTGATTTCTTTGATTTTCTTGTCAGACTTTTCAGTAATCTCTCTCTCTCGCTTTCTACTTTCTACGTGATTTCTTTGATTTTCTTGTCAGACTTTTCAGTAATCTCTCTCTCTCGCTTTCTACTTTCTACGTGATTTCTTTGATTTTCTTGTCAGACTTTTCTGTAATCTCTCTCTGAATGGTTGTGGTCCTGCCAAAAGCACCCTCCAGTCCCTTTAAATTTACGTTCTCTTCGCGTATTTCCTAGGATTCTGCTACAGGGTTCAATCCTAATTGCTGCTTTCGTTAACTTTAATTTTTCTCGTCTGAAAAAAAATGCACACACACACACACACACACACACACACACACACACACACACACACACACACACGCAGAGAGAGGGAGAGAGAGGGGAGAGAGAGGGGGAGAGAGGGGAGAGAGAGGAGAGAGAGGAGAGAGAGAGGAGAGAGAGAGAGAGAGAGAGAGAGAGAGAGAGAGAGAGAGAGAGAGAGAGAGAGAGAGAGAGAGAGAGAGAGAGAGAGAGAGAGAGAGAGAGAGAGAGAGAGAGAGAGAGAAGAGAGAAAAAAAAAGTGAATTGTACTCACGGCAGTTGTCTCTCCGCGAAACGCTTGCCATGCAGGAGTGGTGGTCACTCCTCGCCTCCCTCACCTTCGCCATCTTTTTTCACTGTTTTTCGTCCATTTTTTTTAAACCCCAATTTTGGCAGACTAGACCATCCGTTGCCCGAGTGTCTCCGTATTCAGCAGTATGGAGGAGCTGTACTGCACTCTTTGTGTGTGTGTGTGTGTGTGTGTGTGTGGATATGTGATTGCGTGCGTGTGTTTGTGGGTGTGTTTGTGTGTGCGTGAGTGTGTTTGTGGGTGTGTTTGTGTGCGGTCGTGTGTGTGTATGTGTTTAAGTGGGCGCCTGTGTGTGTATGTGTGTTTACGTGCGCGAGTGTGTGTCCGTGTGTCTGTGTGTGTTTATGTTTGTGCCTGTGTGCATCTCTCTACGTGTATGTGTGTGCTTGTGCATTAGTACGCGTGTATGTGTATAGCGGTATATCTACAAGTGTATATGTACGAATGTCTCTCCACACACACAAACCGATTCAGACGCAGCAGTCTCTTTGCCTCGAACGACCCCACCCCCACCCACCCCCTCCCTCTCCCCCACCCCTCCCACCTCCCTCCCTCTCCCCCACCCCTCCCACCTCCCTCCCTCTCCCCCACCCCCTCCCTCCCTCTCCCCCGCCACCCCCTCCCTCCCTCTCCCCCACCACCCCCTCCCACCTCCCTCCCTCAATCCCACCCCCACCTCCCTCTCCCCCACCCCCTCCCACCCCTCCCACCTCCCCCCCACCTCCCTCTCCCCCACCACCCCCTCCCACCCCCTCTCCCCCTCCACCCCCACCTCCCTGTCAAGCCGGATCGACAGCCCCCCCCAGACAGACACAGCGTCTAGACGGGCGCGTGCTGGTAGATCGACCGGACGACTCGCCTCCTCGACTCGCCTCCACGACTTTGCTCCGGACTACTCGCCTCCACGACTCGCCTCCACGACTCGCCTCCACGACTTCGCTCCGGACGACTCGCCTGCACGACTCGCCTCCTCGACTCGCCTCCACGACTCGCCTCCTCGACTCGCCTCCTCGACTCGCCTCCTCGACTCGCCTCCTCGACTCGCCTCCTCGACTCGCCTCCACGACTCGCCTCCTCGACTCGCCTCCTCGACTCGCCTCCACGACTCGCCTCCTCGACTCGCCTCCTCGACTCGCCTCCACGACTCGCCTCCTCGACTCGCCTCCTCGACTCGCCTCCTCGACTCGCCTCCTCGACTCGCCTCCTCGACTCGCCTCCACGACTCGCCTCCACGACTCGCCTCCTCGACTCGCCTCCACGACTCGCCTCCTCGACTCGCCTCCACGACTCGCCTCCACGACTCGCCTCCACGACTCGCCTCCACGACTCGCCTCCACGACTCGCCTCCTCGACTCGCCTCCACGACTCGCCTCCACGACTCGCCTCCTCGACTCGCCTCCACGATTCGCCTCCTCGACTCGCCTCCTCGACTCGCCTCCACGACTCGCCTCCACGACTCGCCTCCTCGACTCGCCTCCACGACTCGCCTCCACGACTCGCCTCCACGACTCGCCTCCACGACTCGCCTCCACGACTCGCCTCCTCGACTCGCCTCCACGACTCGCCTCCACGACTCGCCTCCACGACTTCGCTCCGGACGACTCGCCTCCACGACTCGCCTCCACGACTCGCCTCCACGACTCGCCTCCACGACTCGCCTCCACAACTCGCCTCCACGACTCGCCTCCACGACTCGCCTCCACGACTCGCCTCCACGACTTCGCTCCGGACGACTCGCCTCCACGACTCGCCTCCACGACTCGCCTCCACGACTCGCCTCCACGACTTCGCTCCGGACGACTCGCCTCCACGACTCGCCTCCTCGACTCGCCTCCACGACTTCGCTCGCTTCGGACTACTCGCCTCCACGACTCGCCTCCACGACTCGCCTCCACGACTTCGCTCGCTCCGGACGACTCGCCTCCACGACTCGCCTCCACGACTTCGCTCCGGACGACTCGCCTCCTCGACTCGCCTCCACGACTCGCCTCCACGACTCGCCTCCACGACTCGCCTCCACGACTCGCCTCCACGACTCGCCTCCACGACTCGCCTCCTCGACTCGCCTCCACGACTCGCCTCCACGACTCGCCTCCTCGACTCGCCTCCACGACTCGCCTCCACGACTCGCCTCCACGACTCGCCTCCACGACTCGCCTCCACGACTCGCCTCCACGACTCGCCTCCACGACTCGCCTCCACGACTTCGCTCCGGACGACTCGCCTCCACGACTCGCCTCCTCGACTCGCCTCCACGACTCGCCTCCACGACTCGCCTCCACGACTCGCCTCCACGACTCGCCTCCTCGACTCGCCTCCACGACTCGCCTCCACGACTCGCCTCCACGACTTCGCTCCGGACGACTCGCCTCCACGACTCGCCTCCACGATTCGCCTCCACGACTCGCCTCCACGACTCGCCTCCACGACTCGCCTCCACGACTCGCCTCCACGACTCGCCTCCACGACCCGCCTCCACGACTCGCCTCCACGACTTCGCTCCGGACGACTCGCGCGACACGACTCGCCTCCACGACTCGCCTCCACGACTCGCCTCCACGACTCGCCTCCACGACTCGCCTCCACGACTCGCCTCCACGACTTCGCTCCGGACTACTCGCCTCCACGACTCGCCTCCACGACTCGCCTCCACGACTCGCCTCCACGACTCGCCTCCACGACTCGCCTCCACGACTCGCCTCCACGACTCGCCTCCACGACTCGCCTCCTCGACTCGCCTCCACGACTCGCCTCCACGACTTCGCTCCGGACTACTCGCCTCCACGACTCGCCTCCACGACTCGCCTCCACGACTCGCCTCCACGACTCGCCTCCTCGACTCGCCTCCACGACTCGCCTCCTCGACTCGCCTCCACGACTCGCCTCCTCGACTCGCCTCCACGACTCGCCTCCACGACTTCGCTCCGAACGACTCGCCTCCACGACTCGCCTCCACGACTCGCCTCCACGACTCGCCTCCACGACTCGCCTCCACGACTTCGCTCCGGACGACTCGCCTCCACGACTCGCCTCCACGACTCGCCTCCACGACTCGCCTCCACGACTCGCCTCCACGACTTCGCTCCGAACGACTCGCCTCCACGACTCGCCTCCACGACTCGCCTCCACGACTTCGCTCCGAACGACTCGCCTCCACGACTTCGCTCCGGACGACTCGCCTCCACGACTCGCCTCCACGACTCGCCTCCACGACTCGCCTCCACGACTCGCCTCCACGACTCGCCTCCACGACTTCGCTCCGAACGACTCGCCTCCACGACTTCGCTCCGGACGACTCGCCTCCACGACTCGCCTCCACGACTCGCCTCCACGACTCGCCTCCACGACTCGCCTCCTCGACACGCCTCCACGACTCGCCTCCACGACTTCGCTCCGGACGACTCGCCTCCACGACTCGCGCGACACGACCCCGGACGAGGAGGGTCCGAGTCCGCGTGGGCGTGAGGGGGGGGAGAGGGGGGGGTCGTTCGAGGGCGTGGGCGGGTGGGGGGGGGGAATGGGACGGTGGGGGGGGTAGGAGGGAAAGGGAAGATAGAGAGGAAGAGAGGAAAATGGGAAGGAGAATGGGAATTGGGGAAGGAATAGATAATACTGATGGAAAGAGGGGAGAATAGGGAAGGATGGATAAGAAAATGAAAAAGAGAAGGAATGGCTGAGAAATAGAGGAAAATAGGAAGAGAAATAGGGAAATAGGAAAAAAAACAGGAGAAAATGGGGAAAATGGTGGAAGAGGAAAATACATAAACGGAAAATGGGAAGACGAAATAAAAGAAAGGAATAAAGGAAAAAAACATGAAAAAGGAGGAGCAGAAGAAATTTAAAGGCGAAAGGAAATGGGAATAGAAGAAAGAGAGACAGGAGAAAACGGAAAGTAAAACAGAGAAAAGTACGGGGAATACGAGAGCATTTGATGGATGTTAAAAAGAGAGAAATGTGAAGGATAACGAAAACATGGAAAAGAAGAAGCAAAATAGACATGAAAACAAATCACAAGAAATGTCAACATTTCACTGAAACAAAACACTGAAACATATACAGTATACATACATACATACATACATACATACATACATACATATATATATATATATATATATATATATATATATATATATATATATATATATATATATATATATATATATATATACATATATATATATACACACATATATATGTATATATATATATGTACACACGCACAGACACACACACACACACACACACACACACACACACACACACACACACACACACACACACACACACACACACACACACACACACACATACGCACACAC
>NC_091576.1:6489564-6497064 GCF_042767895.1 Penaeus vannamei
TTTTTTAAAGATGGGAGATGGAAAATGAAGAAGAGAATTAACGTGGTAGATCTAGGACAGAGAGAGAGATAGAGAGAGAGAGAGAGAGAGAGAGAGAGAGAGAGAGAGAGAGAGAGAGAGAGAGAGAGAGGGGAGAGAGAGAGAGAGAGAGAGGAAGGGAGGGAAGGAAAGGGAGAGAGAGATAGATCGATGGATAGATAGACAGAGATAGACAAACAGACAGAGAGAGGGAGAGAGAGAGAGAGAAAGAGAGAGATGAGGGGAGTAAGGATGGAAGGAGGAAGGGAGGGAAGGAGAGGGAGAGAGAGAGAGAGATAGATCAACAGATCAATAGACAGAGATAGACAGACAGACAGAGAGAGCGAAAGAGAGAGGAATTAAGAGAAAGAGAAGAGAGACAGAGAAGAGAAAGAACAGAGAGAGACAGAGAAAGAGCATGAAGGAGTAAGGAGATCAGAAGCATCTCCGAGACGGCCATCCGAGGTCTCAGCAGCCGAGCGGGATGGGGACTTCACAGCAAGGAGGCGCCGCGGTGTTGACTTCATAAGAGACAAAGTGACGAGAGATTCCTGGAACGAGCGCGAAGCCCGAACTTATTTTCGAAAATATGGGAATGGGCTGCGGGAGGCGGTGGGGTGGGGTGGGGTGAGGGGGGAGGGAGGGGGAGAGGGGGAGGAAGAGGTTAGTGAACTTTGAGTTGATGGGTTAGAGGGTCTTGGTGGGTTGGAGTTTGGTGTTGTTGATGGGGTTGGTGTTTGGTGGGTTGGAGGAGGTGATTTGAAGGTGGTTTGAAGGTGGGTTGGAGTTGATAGGTTGGGGTTGGTGGGTTAGTACTGGTGGATTGTGGCTAGTGTGGGTGGGTTGGAGTTGATGGGTTTGTGTTGGTGGGTTGGAGTTGGTGTTGATGGGGTTGGTGTGTTGGGGTTAGTAGGTTTGTGTTGATGTGTTAGCGTTAGTGGCTTAGGACAGACGAACTGAGGTTGGTGGACTAGAACAAGTGAGCTATAGTGGGTTGGGATTGATGAGCTATAATTGGGAAGTGTGGGTTTTTGGGTCGGGACTAGAGTCAAGAGTAAGCCAAGAAGCCCAGAGTAGGCTGCAATGACCCCCACTGACCCCCAGCAGACGGGGTTGACCTTCTCGCGACGCCCGCCCTTTGCCGAAATGAGAATCCTTTCGAGACAAAGGGTTGTCTGTGGCAAGAGTCCGTTGCTCAAAACTCTAAACTCTGTTCTTAATTTTATCAGTTGCATCGTTGCAATGTTGTGCATTGGATGCGAACGCGGCAGAAATGCAAAAATACGTATGGCTATGTGCGTGTGTCTGTGTTTGTTTGTATCTATATATACAGTATATATATATATATATATATATATATATATATATATATATATATATATATATATATATATATATATATATATATATATATATATATATATATATATATATATATATATATATATATATATATATATATATATATATATATATATATAGATAGATAGATAGATAGATAGATAGATAGATAGATAGATAGATAGATATAGATAGATAGGTAGATAGATAGATAGATAGATAGATAGATAGATAGATAGATAGATAGATAGATAGATAGATACGTGCACATGTACGTACACAATATATAAATACAAAAACGTTCAGATATGTATACTTACTCATATCAACATATACAGGTAATCTGCAACTTATATTTCCACGCAGACATATATATGAGGTATGATATGATGCAAAATACGTGCTTGTATTGCATTTTCTTACCTCTGTCGTCATTCTTCTTGTTTTCTTTCGTGTATGCAACTGCCATTCTACCCGACAGTTTTTCTCGTAAATATCATTGCAACTAATAACTTTATTCGCAAGCATCAGTTTATATCTTGCTTACATTATACGTATATATATATATATATATATATATATATATATATATATATATATATATATATATATATATATATATATATATATATATATATATATATATATATATATATATATATATATATATATATATATATATATATATATATATATATATATATATATATGTATGTATATATAAATATATATATATATATATATATATATATATATATATATATATATATATATATATATATATATATATATATATATATATATTGATATATATCTATATATATATCTTATTATATATATATATATATATATATATATATATATATATATATATATATATATATATATATATATATATATATATATATATATATATATATATATATATATATATATATATATATATATATATATTTGTGTATGTGTGTGTATGTGTATGCATGTATGTATGTATGTATGTATATATATGTAAGTATAAAGTATGTGTGTGTATATATATCTATACATAAGTATAAACACGTTTGTGTGTGTGTGTGCAAATACGTACACATGCATTCCTACACATATGTATATGAATTTCTTTTATATTTTATATACATATATATTATTAACAAAATTCTATTAACAAAAGGCAGTATTAGCTACGGAAAAGACGGCAGTTTCATGTAAAATAAAAGGTGCTGAAATCCGCCGTTTAGAAGTGGAGAAACTCTACGGAGAAAAACCCGCGTTTCACAATCCGGTCCCTTCGATCCGTCTCGGCGCTTGCTTGGAGTGCCAGCAGGAGGGAAGATAGGAAGGAGAATAAGGAAGGGAGAAGGGGGAGTAGGAGTAGGAGGAAGGGGGTAATAGGGGGAGGAGGAGGAAAGGGGATAGTAGAAAAAGAAGGGGAAGAAGGGGGCAAATAAGAAGAGGGGGGAAGAGAGGGAATCAGGGAGGAATTGAAAAGGTTACCAGGAGGAGGGAAGGGGGAGGGGGTAATAGGAAGAGGAAGGGGGGGAGGGGGTAATAAGGAAGAGGAAGAGGAAGGGGGAGGTGGTAGTAGGAAGAAGGAGGGGGAGAAAGCAGCAAGAAGAGGAGAGTGGGAAGGGTAGAAGGAAGGGGTGGGGTTAGAAGGAAGAGGAGTGGGGAGAAAGTATTAAGAAGAGGAGAGGGGAAGGGTAGCAGGAGAAAAGGGGGTGGGGTTAGAAGGAAGAGGAGAAGGAAGAGGAGGGATAGCAGTAGAAGAGGAAGGGGGAGGGGGTAATAGGAAGAGGAAGGGGGAGGGGGCAATAGGAAGAGGAAGAGGGAAGGGGTAAAAGGAAGAGGAAGGGGTGGGGTTTAGAAGGAAGAGGAGGAGGGAGGGGATAGCAAGAAGACGCAGAGGGGGAAGGGTAGCAGGAAGCGGAAGGGGGGTGGGGTTAGAAGGAAGAGGAGGGAGGGAGGGGATAGCAGAAAGAGGAGAGGGGGAAGGGTAGAAGAAAGCGGAAGGGGTGGGGATAGCAGAAAGAGGAGGGAGGGAATAGCAGAAAGAGGAAGGGAGGGGGATAGCAGGAAGCGGAAGGGGTGGGGTTAGAAGGAAGAGGAGGAGGAAGGGGATAGCAGAGAAAGAGGAGGGAGGGAATAGCAGAAAGAGGAAGGGAGGGGATAACTGTAGGAGAAGCGGAAAGGGGTGGGGTTAGAAGGAAGAGGAGGAGGGAGGGCATAGCAGAAAGAGGAAGGGGAAGGGTAGCAGGAGAGGAAGGGCGAGAGGCAAAGGCAGAGGGAGTGGATAGGGGATGGGTCCGGTAGCGACAGACGGGAATCCGCGCGTGGATGTGGGAGCGGCCGCGAGAATAGGGCGAGCGGTCGACCTTTGGGAGGATGGAAAGGTCGCGTATCCGAGGCGAGGCCAGGGGCACGGAGGGTCAGGATGAGCCTCGGCGGAAGGTCGGGCAAGGTCAGCCCACGCTCGAGGAACTTAGTGAGCTTTTGGGAAGACGTTCACACGCCCTCGGGAACTGGGAAGAAGTGGGCGGGTCGAGGAGGGCGGGTCGAGAAGGGAGGGTCGAGGAGGGCGGGTCGAGGAGGAAGGGTCGAGAAGGGAGGGTCGAAGAGGGAGGGGCGAGGAGGGAGGGTCGAGGAGGGAGGGTCGAGGAGGAAGGGTCGAGGAGGAAGGGTCGAGGAGGGCGGGTCGAGAAGGGAGGGTCGAGGAGGGCGGGTCGAGGAAGGAGGGTCGAGGAGGGAGGGGCGAGGAGGGAGGGGCGAGGAGGAAGGGTCGAGGAGGGAGGGTCGGGGAGGAAGGGTCGAGGAGGAAGGGTCGAGGAGGGCCGGTCGAGGAGGGAGGGTCGAGGAGGGAGGGTCGAGAAGGGAGGGTCGGGGAGGGCGGGTCGAGAAGGCAGGGTCGAGGAGGGAGGGTCGAGGAGGGAGGGTCGAGAAGGAGGGTCGAGGAGGAAGGGTCGAGAAGGGACGGGGTCGAGGAGGGAGGGTCGAGGAGGAAGGGGTCGAGAAGGGAGGGTCAAGGAGGAACGGTCGAGGAGGGAGGGTCGAGGAGGGAGGGTCGAGAAGGGAGGGTCGAGGAGGACGGGTCGAGCAGGGCCGGTCGAGGAGGGAGGGTCGAGGAGGAAGGGTCGAGGAGAGAGGGTCGAGGAGGGAGGGCTCGAGAAGGGAGGGTCGAGGGGGCGGGTCGGGGGAGGGAGGGTCGGGGAGGATGGGGCGAGGAGGAAGGGTCGAGGGAGGGAGGGTCGAGGGAGGATGGGGCACGAGGAGGAAGGGTCGAGGAAGGAGGGTCGAGGAGGGAGGGTCGGGGAGGAAGGGTCGAGAAGGGAGTGGCCGAGGAGGAAGGGTCGAGGTGGAAGGGTCGAGGAGGGCGGGTCGAGGAGGGGGGGGTCGAGAAGGGAGGGTCAGAGAAAGGAGGGTCGAGGAGGGCGGGTAGAGAAGGGAGGGTCGAGGAGGGAGGGGCGAGGGGAGGGAGGGTCGAGGAGGGAGGGTCGAGACGGGAGGGTCGAGGGAAGGGGACGGTCGAGGAGGGAGTGGTCGAGAAAGGAGGGTCGAGGAGGGCGGATCGAGGAGGGAGGGTCGAGACGGGAGGGTCGAGGGAGGGCGGGTCAGAGGGAGGGAGGGTCGGGAGGAGGATGGGGCGAGGAGGAAGGGTCGAGGAGGGAGGGTCGGGGAGGAAGGGTCGAGAAGGGAGGGTCGAGGAGGAAGGGTCGAGGTGGAAGGGTCGAGGAGGGCGGGTCGAGGGAGGGGGGTCGAGAAGGGAGGGTCGAGGGAGGGAGGGTCGAGAAAGGAGGGTCCGAGGAGGGCGGAGGTAGAGAGAGGGAGGGTCGAGGAGGGAGGGGCGAGGAGGGAGGGTCGAGGAGGGAGGGTCGAGACAGGGAGGGTCGAGGATGGGACGGTCGAGGAGGAGGGTCGAGAAAGGAGGGTCGAGGAGGAGCGGATCGAGGAGGGAGGGTCGGAGACGGGAGGGTCGAGGAGGGGCGGGTCGAGGAGGGAGGGTCGAGGAGGGCGGGTCGAGGATGGGAGGGTCGAGGAGGGCGGGTCGAGAAGGGCGGGTCGAGAAGGGAGGGTCGAGGAAGGAGGGTCGAGGAGGGAGGGTCGAGAAGGGAGGGTCGAGGAGGGAGGGTCGAGGAGGGCGGGTCGAGAAGGGAGGGTCGAGGAAGACTTACTCACCGCCCCCCCCCTCCCCCCCTCCATCACCCGCTTCCCTCTCCGCCCGTTTTTCATGCCTGAGTCACGGCGGCACATGAGTCATGAGGAAGTGGGGGACTCATTCAGCTTTTCCGTGCCGTTTCTCGAGGCTTTTCTCTTTTTTATTGGTTTTCCCTTTTCCCGTTTCTCTCTCTCTCTCTCTCTCTCTCTCTCTCTCTCTCTCTCTCTCTCTCTCTCTCTGTCTGCCTCTGTCTGTGTCTTTCTGTTCTCTCTCTCTCTCTCCGTCTCTCTCTCGGTCTCTCTCTCTCTCTCTCTCTCTCTCTCTCTCTCTCTCTCTCTCTCTCTCTCTCTCTCTCTCTCTCTCTCTTTCTCTCTCTCTCTCTCTCGCTTTCTCTTTCTGTTTTCCCTCTCTTCCCCCATTCCTTCCCTTCCTTCCTCCTTCTCTCCCTCTCCCCTCCCATCCTTCCTTCCTCCCTCTAAATCCCCACTCTCGCCTGCATTTCTCTCCCTTTCTTTCTTTCTCCTTTCTCTTTTTCCAATTCCCTTTCCTCTCCTTCACTTTTTTCTGTCCCAGTTCTGTTCTAACTCGGATTTTGTTTCGTAACATACGCTGTCTCCATATACCAGTTATTCTAGACTACGAGATCGGGTGGTGTGGTGAGCTGGTTTGGGGGGGGGGAGGGGTTGAGATGGGGGGGGGGGGCTCTGGCGGTAAGCGAGACATCTATCGGCAGACGCGGCAACTACTGTTGGCAGGTCACGTACACCAAAGACCAATGATAGCGATGCCATTTTTTTTTTTACTCATTTGTTGCATCCGTTTAAAAGTCCTCTTAACGATGTTTATCATGAGTCGGAAAATGTATATCGACTATGGATGGTATTCGACTCCTCTTCTTCCCTCTCCTCCTCTTCCTCTTTCCTTTCCTTCCTCCTCTTCCTCCCCCCCATGGCCCTCCTTCCCCACCTCCCCTCCCCCCCTCCCTTCAGAGTCCTTTTCCCCATGAATCAGGGGCGATATTAGGTCAAATGATATCTGTGTTAGCCGTAGACATATTGGCTGGAGAGAGAGAGACCGCGGACATGGCTTGGGGATCGGCGCTTTCTCCCCCTCCCCCCTGCTCCCCCTCCCTCCTTTCCCTCCCCCTTCTCTCTCTCTGCCCTCCACCTCACCCCCTCTCCTTAAAGACGATAGGACGGGGTGTGTATATAAGCTAAACAGAATTGTGTTATACACAGCTGTTTGGTGCCTGTGTATGTATGAATGTATCTGCATTTGGATGTGTGTGGGTCTGCGCCCGCGCGCGCGTGTGTGTATGTATGTGTGTGTATGTGTGCATGTGTGTGTGTATGTGTGTGCGTATATGTGTATGTGTGTACGTGTTTGTGTGTGTGTGTGTGTGTGTGTGTGTTTACAGCATGTGCGCGTGAGAGCGAAATCTCCTGACCCGAACCCTTCGTCCCCCCTCCGTTTCCCTCCCTTTCGTCCCCTCCTTCCCTCTGTCCTCTGCAATCCCTCTCTCCTCCCTCTCTCTCCCCCACCACTCCCTTGTTCTTTCCATCACTCATTTCCATTTCAGCTACTCCCTCTCTTCCCCCCTCCTTCTTTCTCTCCTTTCCTTCCTCATTCCTTTTCTTCCTCTTTCTCTCCCTTTCTCTCCCCCTTCCCTTTCTTCCTCTTCCTCCTCCTCCCTTCCCTCACCTCCTCACACCCTCTTCCCCTCCCTCCCTCCATCTCTCTTTCCTCTGCCTCTCTTCTTCCCTCCCTTCTTTTCTACCCCCTCAATTCTTTCCCTTCCCTCCCCCTTCCTCCCCCACTCATCCATCGATCATTCCATCCACTCATCCATCCTTCAATTCATCCCTCCCACCCCTGCCCTCCCCCTTCCTCACTACGCCCCATCCTTTCACCCTCCCTCCTTTCCTCCCATCTTCTTTTTTCCCTCCCTCCTCCCTCCATCCTTCTTCCTCCCTCCTTCCTCCCTCCCATCC
>NC_091576.1:6507064-6509564 GCF_042767895.1 Penaeus vannamei
ATAGTAATAATAATGATAATAATGATAATAATGATAATAATGATAATGATAATAATAACAATAGCAATAATAATAATAAAGATAATAATAATAAATGATAATGATTGTTATTGCTATCATTATTATCATTACTATCATCCTTATTATTATCATTACCATCATTAATATCATTATCATCTTTAATATCATTATCATTAGTATTATTGTTATAATCATCATCATCATTATTATTATTATTATTATTATTATTATTATTATTATTATTATTATTATTATCATTATTATTATTATTATTATTATTATTATTATTATTATTATTATTATTATTATTATTATTATTATTACTATTATTATCATTATTATTATTACTATCATTATCATTATTATTATTATTATTATTATTATTATTATTATTATTATTATTTTCAATTTCATAGTAATGATGATAATAATAAGAATGACAAAGCCTAGTCTAGCAAGTACTATAAGATACAAGATATGACATCTACCTTAAATTACTTATAATTACTTATGATAGATGAATCGTTGTTATTGTTAAATGTATTTAAGCATGAATAAGTAGACTTCAATAGGCATCACCTTTATATTATTTACATATTTTGTGATGAGTCCTGTCTCACTTATTTTTTTTTATTCTAAGCGTTAAGCAAAGTAGATATATTATAAGTATGGAATATTGATCTACCTATTTTTTTATTATTATTATCATTTTTTTTTTTTTTTTTTTTTGCTTATCTAATGGTCTGTTTATATACTGATTTGCTCATCTACTTGTTTAGCTTTTTATTTACTTATTTATTTGTTTATTCATTCATTTTACTTTTTTGCTAGGTCATTTATTTGTATATTTGATTATTTATCTATTTATCTATTTATCTATTTATCTATTTATCTATTTATCTATTTATCTATTTATCTATTTATCTATTTATATATTTATCTATTTATATATTTATCTATTTATCTATTTATCTATTTATCTATCTATCTACTTACCTACTTATTTATCTATCTATCTTCATATCTACGCATTTATTTCTCAACTTATGGTTTTCACTTTTTTTTCTATAAAATGCACAGTAGCTGCAGATACAAGATTAGACGAATAAGGATAAAAGTAATTGAGAAAAGCACGAGAAGCATTAAAAGCAAGTGCTTGTAGGAGTAAATTCCTTTAGTTTGACAGAATTACTGATGTGATATTAATAGTGTGCAAATTACTTTCAGCAGCAGTTACAGCTGTAATTCGCGCTGCATATGTACTGTGACCATATGTTATATATATATATATATATATATATATATATATATATATATATATATATATATATATATATATATATATATATATATATATATATATATATATATTTTTTTTTTTTTTTTTTTTTTTTTTTTTTTTTTTTTTTTTTTTTTTTTTTTTTTTTTTGTATTAGCTGTATGGTGCCAACGATAGATTGGAGATTTATGCAAATGATAACACTGTAAATCCGATGATGGTGCATAAGTTGCTTTGCATGAATTGCTGTAAATGTGTGAAGATTAAAGCTTACAGTGAGAGGTATGGAGTGTGATTTGCTCGGATTATACCGAAAAAAGATGGTGTATTTTATACAACACTGGACCATAGAACGTCGCAGTATATCATGAGGATGTTATGAAACGATCAGCAAGAAGCACGAGCGAGCTGTGATAAAACTACACACTTTATTCAAGAATGTGGTAAAAAGCGAAAGAGTTGAACGAAGAAATGGATAGATTGGTGCCGAAAAAAAGACGCTACAGTGGAAAAGAAGAAAGAAAAAAGGCAAGATGGCACGGTATCTGACAGTGATGCATCATTCAGGAATTTATAGTGAAGATGTAACATTTCGATAGACTGATGCTGGATGTTGTCGGTGCTAAACCAACGCTGGAAGCTGTATGAACTGACAGAAATTGTGCTCAACATTTGTTCCTGTTACAGTAATGGGACCCAGGACAGTGTAACATCTATAAGAGAGGCAAATTATTACGTTCTGACAATCATGTTATTGCACAAGTGAAAATTTAGACAGAACGACAGAGGCAGATCAGATTAAACCGAAATGTACAGCAGCAGTTTGAAATGAACCCTAACGTGCATCATGATCATAAAACGAAAACCTATTGTGTTTTGAATAATCAAGGAATGTAAGTGGGGATGAATAACGTGTGGATGTACTCGTGCACGAAATGTGTTAAACATTACGTACCCGTACACAAAACCCGTTTACAGCAGAGAGATAAAACTAACAAGCTCTATTACGCATTAAAAAAAAAAAAAAAAAAAAAAAAAAAAAAAAAAAAAAAAAATTTCATACTATCTACAGTAAACAGTAACGCACCGACATTCTCTACTATTACGAACCCGCCGAAATACACGTAACGCTTTACGTAAACGCATCTGAGATCGATTAAACGGAATACAGGAAGTCTTTCGAAGCAGGAAACCAGAAGT
>NC_091576.1:6514564-6519564 GCF_042767895.1 Penaeus vannamei
CTCTCTCTCTCTCTCTCTCTTCTTCTTCTTCTTCTTCTTCTTCTTCTTCTTCTTCTTCTTCTTCTTCTTCTCTTCTCTTCAATCTCATTTCTTCCCTTCTCCTCTCCTCTTCTCTCCTCTTCTCTTCTCTTTGTCCCTTCCATCCTTCCTCCAGAGACCCGTTCCGCATTAGCCTTAGATGAACGCCGTCGCCAAAGCCCCGGTGTTCAGCCCGTGCAAGAACACCGAACGCCAAGTTGTGCATTATGTGTGTTCTCTGAATAAAACAACTTTCATCACACTCACCACAAAGGTCAGCCGGTCTGCGTCGGTCACCAGGAAGTGGTCAGGGAGAGAAGTGAGCCACGAATTTTTGACAGACATTGTTTGCTTGTGAATGAGGAATGCAGGGGTGCTGAGGTCACGTGTTCTTCCTACTCGGTCACTCGGGCTCTCTCGGTGTTTTGTGTTTGTCTGTCTCGCTTTTCTCTCCCTCTCTCTCTCGCTCTCTCTCTCTCTCTCTCTCTCTCTCTCTCTCTCTCTCTCTCTCTCTCTCTCTATATATATATATATATATATATATATATATATACATATATATATATATATATATATATATATATATATATATATATATATATATATATATATATGTATATATATATATATATATGTATATATATATATATATATATATATATATATATATATATATATATATATATATATATGTATATATATCTGTCTGTCTGCCTACCTATCTATCGGTCTATCTCCCTCTTTATCTACTTATCTATATATCTATCTATCTTCCTACTTATCTATCAATCTCTCGGTGTCCCTGTCTGTCTCTCTCTCCCTCTCTCTCTCGCTTGTCTCTCTGCCTAGCTTTCTATCTATATCTGAGTATCTATTTATCTGTATATCTATCTGCCAACCTATCCACCCATCCATCCATCCATCCATCTTTCCCTCACCCTATCCTCCTCTCTCCCTTCGCCCTGCCTCTCCTCCCCGCCCCCGCCCCCCCGCCCCCAGCGCTCTCTCTCCCCTTACACTAAACGTACGTAATTCCTATGGCCCTGGAACCGAATCCGCGAAGGGAAAGGGAACCACCATTATAGGATTTTGAATATGCTTAAAAAAACCGGCATACATTAAAGAGCGAAGGGGCCAGATGCCTATGCAGTCTCGTTTCTAAATCTCGAAACTCTGCGCTCATTGTGGGGATTTTCGTAAGAGCTTTGGGTTTTTTTTTTAAAGCGAAATTGTGTTATTGGAGGAGGAGGTGGTGTTGTAAATCGCCTAGGCCTATAACCGTTTAATTAGACTTTATATTTTATTTGTACGACGGCTGTAAAACGAGAGAATTCGAAAACTTTGCTGACATATCAGAAATACATATTACATAATTATAATTATTATCATTATTGTTGTTGTTGCTGTTATTGTTGTTATTTTTATTCATATTATTATTATCATTGATAGTATCATTATCATTATTATTGTTGTTATTATTTTTTTTTTCATTATTATTATCATCAATATTAGGATCATTAGCATATACTTAGTAATAGTAGTAGTAGTAGTAGTATTTTTATTGTTATTATTGGTATCATCATTATTAGTAGTAGCTGTACTGTTATTAGTTTTATTATGATTATTATCATTATCAGTATTATCATCATTGTTATTATTTTCTTGTTATTCAATGCTGTTCGTTTCATCTGAATAAAAAATACCAATGATAATATGTAAAAAAAAAATCATACCATGAAAAACAATTAGAGTTTAAAGCACGGGAGAAAAATTGGGACAAGTGTTCAAAAAATAAGAGACAGAAATAACTGAAAAAAAAAGAAAAGAAATATCAAAATAATCAAAATTTCAAAAAAATATCAAAAAAATAAGAGACAGAAATAACTGAAAAAAAAGAAAATAAATACAAAATGGTCCTTTTAACGAGTCTGTGATCAATACATGTTATGGTATAATTTGGTTCGGACAGTGACAAGTGCCAAGGGTCAGAGTGTACGTCTTCTGTTGGGTGTTTTATTAATTATTGAAAAGGAGAGACGGAGAAGGAGGGAGGAAGGGAGAGAGATGGAGAAGGAGGGAAGAAGGGAGGAGAGCTGTAGAAGGAGGGAAGAAGGGAGAGAGGTGGAGAGGTGTGAAGGGAGGAGAGCTGTAGAAGGAGGGAAGAATGGAGAGAGGTGGAGAGATTTGGAGGGAAGAAGGAGGAAGTGAAGTTGGGAAGGAGGAAGAGAGGGAGGGAGGAGGGAGAGATAAGGGAAAGATGCAGCAGGGAAGGAGGAGGGAGGAAGAGAGGTGGAGAGGTGTGGAGGCAGGAAGGAAGGGAGGAGGGAGTGGGGAAAAGAGGGAGGGAGAGAGGGAGAGAGAGAGCAAGATAAAGAACAAAGTGAAATAACCTCTTACGTGACACCACCCTCGCTCTTCCTCCCTCCCCCCTCCCCCCACCCACACGCTCCACTCCTCCCTCTCCTCTACCTCCCCCAATCCTCCCTCCCCCTTCCTCCCTCCCTCTTCCTCCCTCCCCTTTCCCTCCCTCCCTTCCTTCCTCCCTCCCCCTTCCTCCTCTCTTCCACCCCTTCCTACCTCCCCCTTCCCCTTCCCTCCCTCTTCCTCCCTCCCCTCCCCTCTTTCCTCCTTCCCCCTTCCCCCACCCACACTCTCCACTCCTCCCTTCCTCCTCTCACTCTCCCCACTCCCCCCTCCCCCTTCCCCCACCCACACTCCCCACTCCTCTCTCTCCTCTACCTCCCCCACTCCCCCCTCCATCCCCACTCCCCCCCCAAAACACATTGTAGGATCTGAATCGTTCTGTATTTGACTGAGGAGACACTGCCGGGGAGTCGGAGCGGTTTTATGGTTTTGGCAACTGACTGTGTGTTCTGTGGCTGTGGTTCTGTTGCGCTGTGGCTGTGACTCTGTGGTTCTGCGGCTCTATGGTTCTGGTTATGTGGGTGTGGTTCTGTTGCGCTGTGGCTGTGACTCTGTGGCTCTGTGGCTCTGGTTATGTGGGTGTGGTTCTGTTGCTCTGTGGCTGTGGTTCTGAGGCTCTATGGCTCTGGTTATGTGGGTGTGGTTCTGTTGCTCTCTGGCTGTGGCTCTGTGGCTGTGGTTCTGTGGCTGTGGTTCTGTTGCTCTGTGGCTGTGACTCTGTGGCTCTATGGCTCTGGTTATGTGGGTGTGGTTCTGTTGCTCTCTGGCTGTGACTCTGTGGTTCTGCGGCTCTATGGCTCTGGCTATGTGGGTGTGGTTCTGTTGCTCTGTGGCTGTGGCTGTGACTCTGTGGCTCTATGACTCCGGCTATGTGGGTGTGGTTCTGTTGATCTGTGGCTGTGACTCTGTGGTTCTGTGGCTCTGGTTATATGGGTGTGGTTCTGTTGCTTTGTGGCTGTGACTCTGTGGCTCTATGGCTCCGGCTATGTGGGTGTGGTTCTGTTGCTCTGTGGCTGTGACTCTGTGGCTCTACGGCTCCGGCTATGTGGGTGTGGTTCTGTTGCTCTGTAGCTGTGACTCTGTGGTTCTGTGGCTCTGGTTCTGTGGCTGTGGTTCTGTTGCTCTCTGGTTGTGCCTCTGTGGTTCTGCGGCTCTATGGCTCTGGTTATGTGGGTGTGGTTCTGTTGCTCTGTGGCTGTGACTCTGTGGCTCTGGCTATGTGGGTGTGGTTCTGTTGCTCTGTGGCTGTGACTCTGTGGCTCTATGGCTCTGGCTATGTGGGTGTGGTTCTGTAGTTCTGTGGCTGCGGTTCTGTTGCTCTGTGGCTGTGGTTCTGTGGCTCTATGGCTCTTGTTATGTGGGTGTGGCCCTGTGATTCCGTAGCTGCGGTTCTTTGGTTCAGTGGTTCTGTAGCCTTGTGGCTCTTGACTATGTGGGTCTGTGGCTCTACGGCTCTGGCTATGTGGTTGTGGTTCTGTGGCAGCGGTTCTTTGCCTCTGTGGTTCAGTGGCTCTGTAGCCCTATGGCTCTGACTATGTAGTTGTGACTGTGCATAGGATATGAAGTATGTATGTATGGATGCATAGCATGGTGGATGGATGAATGGGTAAATAGATAGATAAATAGATGGATTGAAGCTAGACGATAGATGGGAAACATAGGGAGGCGGGTTGAAGGATGGATGGATAGGTAGATAGATGCATAAAAGAGTAGGGTGGGTGGATAGATGGATAAGAACCACTGGATGGATGAACAGAGAGGAGGAAAGGATGGTGTTTTGGATCAAAATCATACAGGATGGAAGGATGAAGGGATAGGTGAAAGGATTGAATAGTTGGGTGGATAGATCAACGGATTGAAGGATGAATGTGAGAATGGAATGGTGGGTGGATAGACATTTCTAGAAATAGACTGAATGGTGGTGGCTTCATTGGAGAATAGCATGGTGGGTGGATGAATGGATGGGATGGGTAGATAAAAATACTGAACGGAGGATGGAGGGATAGACGGATAGTTGGGAAGTGGATAAGGATATTGAGGGATACTGAGTGAAGAAAGAGAGAGAGAGAGAGAGAGAGAGAGAGAGAGAGAGAGAGAGAGAGAGAGAGAGAGAGAGAGAGAGAGAGAGAGAAAGAGGGAGAGAGAGAGAGAGAGAGAGAGAGAGAGAGAGAGAGAGAGAGAGAGAGAGAGAGAGAGAGAGAGAGAGAGAGAGAGAGAGAAAGAGGGGGTGGGCACACAGAAAGACAGAGACAGAGAGAAAGAAAGAGACAGTAGATAAAGTGCTAAACAGATATATTTCTAGAAACACAGGATAGTGGGTGGACGGATGGATAGAAGGAAAGTTAGATTTATAGGGGAAAGGGTAGTCAAATATCTCTTTTATGTAGTGAATGATAATGTTAATATGAATATATGATAACATATGGATGGTCGTAGACTGCAATTAGACCATAAAGTAGGCATAAAGTAGCTGTAAAAAGGGAGAAAGAGAGAGGTAGAGAGGGTGAGAGAGGGAAGAGGGATATAGAGGGAAAGAGAAAGAAGTGGAAAGAAAAATG
>NC_091576.1:6524564-6529564 GCF_042767895.1 Penaeus vannamei
AATAAAGTAATAGAAGTTAAAGTACTTATTGTGTTTGCAGACAATGGAATTATACGTAGTGGAAATAGTAGCAGTAGTAGTAAAAGTAGTAGTACTATCTGTAGTATGGAGTAGTAGTAGTGGCAGCATTAATATTAGCAGCAGTAGAAGTAGTAGTAACTGTAACTGTAATAGTAGTAGTAGTAGTAGTTGTTGTTGTTGTTGTTGTTGTTGTAGTAACAGTATTAATAGTAGAAGCAGCAGCAGCATCAGTAGTAACAGTAGTAGTAGTAGTAGATGTAGTTGTAGAAGCAAGAGTGGAAATAGTGATAGCAAATGTCGTGTCATAATTTAAATAAAAAGTAACAGCGACAGTAGTAGTAGTAGCAATAATGACTACAATATTCTTTACTAAAATTCTTGTTGCTACTGTTGCTGTAGCAATGTTTGTAATAGTTACATCATGTACCGCTGTTCTTGCTATAACTCCTAACTACAGTTAAAGATCTATTCCAAGTATATGTAAACACATACCTATGATGTTGCCAATGTATGTGTTTAAGTCTCTACTTCGTAACGTATATCTATCACTCCACATATCTATCTAGGTATCTATCTAAATTGCCAATTCCCTCCATAAAATTGCCAATTCCCTCCATATTTGTCGGATGTCTTTTAATGCTAATCTATATCTAACATGCGACATGCCTATCTAAACATCTTGTATTGAGACTATTAATACCCACATCCTATATTTTCTAAATATCCATAGTTATTCCGATGACACATGTCAATCAAAAATCTAATCTATCTTTGCATCTTCTAAATAAAGTGTTAATACCCCCCTCCCCCATATTTTTCTTATATATATATATATATATATATATATATAGAGAGAGAGAGAGAGAGAGAGAGAGAGAGGAGAGAGAGAGAGAGAGAGAGAGAGAGAGAGAGAGAGAGAGAGAGAGAGAGAGAGAGAGAGAGAGAGAGAGAGAGAGATGTTGTAGTAACATCCTTTACGTATATCTTTATTATCATTCTCTCTTCTCTCTGCTCAACGAATAACCATTGTAATTAATGGAATAAAGTGTTTTGACTTTGACTTTGACTTCCAACTTGCGCTGCATAATTATTCGTAGTAACACACCGGCGACACTGCGGCCAGAATACCAACCCGCAGTATAGATATACAGATAAATATATCACAGAGTTACACAAGGCCTAAGCGGAAAAAAAAGAAACATCGGATGACGTCACGGTCTTGAGAGTCTTGCTTACTCTGGAAGGGTCTAGAAGAATGGAGGAATTAGAGGAAGAGAGGAAACAAGAGAGAGAGGATAGAGGGGATAGAAGAACAGAAGGAACAAGAGAGAGAGGGAATAGAAGAAGAAAGCAAAAACGAGAAAAAGGGAAGAGAAGAAAGGGGGAATAGAAGAACAGAAGGAACAAGAGAGAGGGGTTTAGAAGAGAGGAAAGAAAGGATAAAGGGGATAGAAGAACAGAGAGAAGAAAGAAGAATAGTGGGAGAGGGAACCAAATTGGAAAAAAAAGGGATGAGAAAAAAGAATATTAAAAGAAGGGAGATGTGGAAGAAAGAAGAGGAGAAACAAAAAGAAAGATATGAGGAAAAGGAGAAGGGACGACTCAAGAGTGAAGATAAAATAGAATGGATACTAAAGAGAAAGGGGAAGAAAGGGAGAAAGGGAAAGAAAGGGAAGTGGGGTAGAGAAGGAAAGAGGGGAGAGGAGAATGGGAAGAAAAGGTTACGAGAATTACTTAGCTTCTAGAATGATCCCAAGATTGAAATTAGTACCACTCAGTTTGATTTTGTAACGTTCTCTCTTTCTCTCTATCTATCCATCTGTCTATCTATCTTTCTTTCTTTCCTTCTCTCTTCCTCTTTGCGTTTGTGAGTGTGTCAATATATGTGTGAATGGATGCATATGCGTGTCTAAGTGTGTGTGTGTGCGTGTCCCATCGCGTGTGTTTGTGTGTATACAAGTGCGGTTGTGTACCCGTATGCATGTAAGCAAGTACGTTTATGTGCGTGTGTGCGTCGCTTTCATAATACTTATCAAGGACAGAGTCGAGGGTTAGGCAACGTGTCACCGACTGTCAAAGCGCTGGGTTTGTTTACATGACAGAAGCCGGAGCATGCGCAGACTGGACCCGGGGAGGAGGGGGTAGAGGGGGGATAGGGGCCAGGCAGAGGAGGGTGGGATAGTGGGTTAGGGGAGGGTTAGTGGGAGGGTGGAATGGGGGTAGGGAGGGGAGGGTTGAGGGGTGAGGGAGAGGAGGGGTTGGGGAGAGGGTGGGGTTGGGGGATAGGGAGAGGGAAAGGGATAGGAGGACGAATACTCAATGGGATGAAGGGAGGAATAGGGAGAATAGTGTATGAGTAAGGGCAGAGAAGGGATAGAATAGGGAACACGAGAAACAGGGGGGAGGAAAGGGAGGAGAGAGAGAGAGAGAATGGGAGAGAGAGGAGAGAGAGAGAGGAGAGAGAGAGAGAGAGAGAGAGAGAGAGAGAGAGGAGAGAGAGAGAGAAAGAGAGAGAGAGAGACAGAGACAGAGATAGCGGATGAAAGAAAGACAAAGAGAAGACTAAGAAAGAAGGATAGAGACGGAGGGAGAAAGAGGCAAAGAGTGAAGAAAAAACGGAGAAAAAGAGGTTGTGTAACGTGACGTCATGCAGCGAGCTCCTTTCATGCATGACTCGGGGCGCACAACTGGTCCTCGTCGCCGGTCGGTCGGTGGGCGAGAGAGAGAGACGGAAGGGGAGAGAAGGGAGAGGGAAGAGTGGGAAGGAAGGTGGGAAGGGGAGAGAAGGGAGAGTGGGAAGGAAGGTGGGCGAGAGAGAGACGGAAGGGGAGAGAAGGGAGAGGGAAGAGGGGGAAGGGAAGAGAAGGGAGAGGGAAGATGGGGGAAGGAAGGGGGGAAGGGAAGAGAAGGGAAAGGGGAGAGACGGAAGGGGAAGAGAAGGGAGAGGGAAGAGACGGAAGGAAGGTGGGCGAGAGAGAGATACGGAAGGGGAGAGAAGGGAGAGGGAAGAGGGGGAAGGAAGGTGGGAAGGGGAGAGGGAAGAGTAGGAAGGAAGGTGGGGGAAGGGGGAGAGAGAAGGGGAGAGGGAAGAGGGGGGAAGGAATGTGGGAAGGGGAGAGAAGGGAGAGGGAAGAGTGGGAAAGGGGAAGAGAAAGGCAGAGGGAGAAGAGGGGGAAGGGGAGAGGGAAGAGAGGGAAGGATAGGGGGGGAAGGCGAGAGAAGGGAGAGGGAAGAGTGGGAAGGGGAGAGAAGAGAGAGGGAAGAGTAGGGAAGGAAGGTGGGGACTTGGGGAGAGAAGGGAGAGGGAAGAGTGGGGAAGGAAGGTGGAAAGGGAAGAGAAAGGAGAGGGAAGAGTGGGGGAAGGGGAGAGGACGGAAGGGGGAGAGAAGGGAGAGAGAAGAGAGGGAAGGAAAGAGAGAAGAGGAGAGGGAAGAGTGGGAAGGGAAGAGAAGAGGAGAGGGAAGAGTGGGAAGGAAGGTGGGGAAGGGAAGAGTGGGAAGGGAAAGAGAAGAGGAGAGGGAAAGAGTGGGAAGAAGGAGGAAGGTGGGAAGGGGAGAGGAGGGAGAGGGAAGACTGGGAAGGGGAAGAGAGAGGGAGAGGGAAGAGTGGGGAAGGAAGGTGGGAAAGGGAGAGAAAAGGAGAGGGAAGAGTGGGAAGGGAGAAAAGAAGGGAGAGGGAAGAGGGGGGATAGAAGGTGGGAAGGGGAGAGAAGGGAGAGAGGAGAGAGTGGGAAGGAAGGTGGGAAGGGGAGAGAAAGGGAGGAGAGGGAAGGAGACGGAAGGGAGAGAGAAGGGAGAGGGAAAGAGTGGGAAGGGGAGAGAAGGGAGAGGGAAGAGTGGGAAGGAAGGTGGGAAGGGAATGTGGGAAGGGAGAAGAAGGGAGAAGGAAGAGACGGAAGGGGAGAGAAGGGAGAGAGGGGAAGGGAGTGGGAAGGGAAGAGAAGGGAGAGGGAAGAGGGGGAAGGAAGGCGGGAAGGGGAGAGAAGGGAGAGGGAAGAGTGGGAAGGAAGGTGGGAAGGGAAGAGCGGGAAGGAAGGTGGGAAGGGGAGAGAAAGGAGAGGGAAGGGGGGGAAGGAAGGTGGGAAGGGGAGAGAAGGGAGTGAGGAAGAGTGGGAAGGAAGATGGGAAGGGGGAGAGAGAAGGGAGAGAGAGGAAGAGGGGGAAGGGAAGGTGGGAAGGAAGGAGAGAAGGCAGAGGGAAGAGGGGGAAGGAAGGTGGGAAGGGAGAGAGAAGGGAGAGGAGAGAGGTAAGAGTGGGAAGGAAGGTGGGAAGGGGAGACAAGGGGAGAGAGAAGAGTGAGAGAAGGAAGGTGGGAAGGGGAGAGAAGGGAGAGGGAAGAGGGGGAAGGAAGGTGGGAAGAGGAGAGAAGGGAGAGGGAAGAGGGGGAAGGAAGGTGGGAAGCGATTGGGATAAAGGGAAAAAGGTAGATAGGTAGAGAGAGTGTGAGCTATACAGAGACTAACACATTATTCCATTAAATACAATTGGTATTCTATATACTTATATGGTGTTTATATTATGTTATAAGATGTTATGGACATAGATATTATACAATACTTGTAAAACAGAATTACACGGAACACTTATATCACAAAGGATTGAAATATCGTACTCGGCTTGATGTTTAAACACCTGATTTCATTGATATTTTAGTAGATGTTCTTTCACTTTTGTTTTAAATGTCTTTTGGTTGAATTTTTTTCTAAAATTTTCTGGCAATTGGTTCCAAATAATCAGTCCTCGGATTTGCATATTTCTTGTCCCGGTTTCTGTATTCGATCTTTTGATATATATAATCAGGTATTTTGCCTTATATGGATACCCGTTGTGTTACCTGTTGTCTGTATAGTTAATAGCCAATCTGGGTCATTTTCTTGTATGATTTTATAGTTTAGGATTCATGTGTCATAGTTGTATTTCTGTTGTCCTTTTAGTCATTTTAGTTTGTTGATATATGGTGTGATGTGGTCATATTTATTT
>NC_091576.1:6547064-6559564 GCF_042767895.1 Penaeus vannamei
ATAGTAATAATGAAATTACTGATACTGATAATGATGTTGATGATAATAACAATAGTAATAATAGTAATAATAAGAACAGTAACAATAATAGTAACAATAATAATGATAATAAAAATTATAATAATAATAAAATTAATGATAACAATGATCATAATGATAATGATAATGATCATAATAAGGATAAGGATGATGATGATAATAATTGTGTTTGAAAGGGTAATGATAATTATAACATAAACCAAAATTTATGATGATAGTAATGATAATAATGATGATAACAATAACCATAATCATTATCATTGTAATTATTATTATTGTTTTTTTCATGATTATGATTATCATTCATTATCAAAATAATGATAATAGTATTACCCTAAATTTGTTTATATCGTTATTGTTTGCTGACTACCACGCCCTCACCCCCCTCACCCCCCTACCCTGCGATGATGGTAGGGGTGGGGGATTCCTGGTGGGGGGGGGGGTCCGATGGTTCATTCTACGATTAGAATTATCACTTATTATTATCATTTTCTTGACGATGTTTGCTAATAGGAATAAATTGATAATATTTATAATTAGAAATTCTTCTGGTTCGTTGGTGTTACACATATACGAGAGAGAGAGAGAGAGAGAGAGAGAGAGAGAGAGAGAGAGAGAGAGAGAGAGAGAGAGAGAGAGAGAGTGAGTGAGTGAGTGAGTGAGAGAGTGAGAGAGAGAGAGAGAGAGAGAGAGAGAGAGAGAGAGAGAAAGAAGAGAGAGAGAGAGAGAGAGAGAGAAGAGAGAGAAAGAGAAACCGAGAAAGAGAGAGAAAATGAGAGAAGATAGAGGGAAGGAGAAGAGAGAGAGAGAGAGAGAGAGAAGGCTGAGAAGAGAAGGAGAGAGAAAAGAGAGAAAGAGCTAGAAAGAGAGAGGAAAAAGTAGAAAGAAAGATAGAGGAAAGAGAGAAAGAACGAGAAAGAGAGAAAGGGAGAGATACGGTGGAGAATGTGCGAGTGTTTGTGTTATGTAAGGATGTGAGAGGGAGAGGAGGAGGTGGGGGGGGGAGGTGAACCTTCATGGACAATGGGTATTTCGTAAGGGATGATGTGTGTGCGTGTGCGTGTCTGTGTACGTGTGTGCGTGTGCGTGTCTGTGTACGTGTGTGCGTGTGCGTGTCTGTGTACGGATGACTAAGTGAATGAACGTATGTGTACATCCATGACTTTATATAACGGTACATGTATGTGTTTTTACGTTGATACATGTATATGTATGTGCATGTATGCGTATGTGTGTGCATGTGTGCGTATGTGTGTATGTGTGTGCATGTGTGCGTATGTGTGTATGTGTGTGCATGTGTGCGTATGTGTGTATGTGTGTGCATGTGTGCGTATGTGTGTATGTGTGTGCATGTGTGCGTATGTGTGTATGTGTGTGCATGTGTGCGTATGTGTGTATGTGTGTGCATGTGTGCGTATGTGTGTATGTGTGTGCATGTGTGTGCATGTGTGTATGTGTGCGTATGTGTGTATGTGTGCGTAAGTGTGTATGTGTGTGCGTATGTGTGTATGTGTGTGCATGTGTGTGTATGTGTGCATATGTGTGTATGTGTGCGTAAGTGTGTATGTGTGTGCATGTGTGCGTATGTGTGTGCATGTGTGCGTATGTGTATATCATCAGTATACTTCATCAGTATTCTTAATCATTATCTACCGTGCCTTATATTACCATTTTTTTACGCGATTTAGATTCGGCAAATGATTCGGAAAATTAAACTGCATAGGCTACGGTCGCGTAAAATAGCGGTTTAATTTCCACGTTCCTTTCCAAATGCGCTGTTGACCTTTTCGTTATTTCTCAGTCATTGTTTAGTCATCCGAAATTGACCTTTTCTTGAGTTTCTCTTTTCTTTCCTTCCTCCTCTCCTCTCTCTCCCATAGTTCTCAATCTCCCTTCCCTCTCTCCCTTTTTCTGAAGGATCTTTCTTTTCCTCATTATTCCTCCTCATTTCTTCTCTTCGTCTTGGATGTCTTTGGTCTTCGTTTCCTCACTCATTATCTGTTCTCTCTGTTCTTTGTCTTTGTTTTATTCATACTCTTCTGCTTCTCTCTCTCTCTCTCTTTCTCTCTCTCTCTCTCTCTCTCTCTCTCTCTCTCTCTCTCTCTCTCTCTCTCTCTCTCTCTCTCTCTCTCTCTCTCTCTCTCTCTCTCTCTCTCTCTCCCTTCTCCCTCAATGTCATTATCATTATAATTATAATCATTGCTGATGAAGTTGTTGTCATCATCATCAACATCATTACTGTAGATATTGCAGCTTAAATCGATTTAGCGTTGTTTTAAGATTATTAGTACCATTATCATAATTAAAATAATTACTCGTTCTTGTGATTGTTATATAACTATTGGTATGTTTATTATAATCATTATCAAAATATGGTACTTTTCTGACCATATTAGTTCATGGTTTTCTTTTTATATGAAGGCGTAAGGTTGGCAAATCAGCTGTGAGTTTGTCAGTATATAGTTATTTACAGATTATTGGCTATCGGATTGGGATATGTGTGTACGTACGTGCGTGCGTGCGTGAGAGAGAGGGGAGAGAGAGAGAGAGAGAGAGAGAGAGAGAGAGAGAGAGAGAGAGAGAGAGAGAGAGAGAGAGAGAGAGAGAGAGAAAGAGAGAGAAAGAGAGAGAGAGAAATCGATAGATAAATAGATAGAGAGAGGAGTCGTGTGTATGTGGTATGTTCGCATGTACGTATTTGCAGTAATCATATTCAAAACGCGCACATACCGTAGATGCACACGTCATCACAGACCCACCAGAACACACCATGCCTTCGCCTCGCCCTTTGTACCATAGACACCATAAGACCCCGACTCACACCATCAATAATAGTGCAGACGACTTTCATAACCGAGTCATCAACAACACGAGAGTCGAGATCGATAAGTGTCATCACTATCTTCGCACAACCACCTTTTCCTTTCCATCATGTCCCATCGGCCTGCAAATTTAGGCTTGTCATCACCAATTTCTCTTCCTTTTTTTATTATTATTGAACAACGAAACTGTTTCTCGTCTTTGCAAAATTAATTATTGGTCGTCAGGTCGAGTAGTTGTCTCACCGTTGTTATTGGTTAATGACTTTCTTAATTATCGTTTTCTGTTCGATGTCATTACCATCATCACTATGTACTTTATTAATCCGCTGTCATCACTTAATTCATCACTCGTTCTGCCACTTAAGGAATTTCATTGTGTCATCACTTGGGATTTATTTACCCTTCGTCACTCATCACCCCTCATCACCCTTCGTCTCAACTCACATCATCACCTTCTGTTCATCACCATTAAAGAGCTTAATTCCGCTTTCCTACCGTAATAACCCCCCCTACTTCCCCCCCCCCCCTCACTCCCTATCTAACGCCAGCCCCACTTACCGTCCTCTCTACACCCACACACCCATATACACCCCTTCTCTCCCTCTTCACTAGCTCTCTACTCCCTTCCTCTCCTCCCCCTCTTTCTTCATTGTCTCTCTCTCTTCTTCTCCTCCATACTAACTACCCTTCCTCCTCATGTCTCCCTCACATTCCTTTCTCCTATTCTTGTATTATTTCCCCTACTCTACCTTCTCTTCCCTCTCTTCTATCTATTCCCTACCCTCTTCTTCCCCATACCTACCCCTCCCTCCTCCTTACCTTCACCCCCCTACAGCCCACTCCTCTCACCCCAACGACCCTCTTACCCTCACCCTTCTTCCCTACCCCTACTCCCCTCCCCCCAACACCTCCTTCTTCCACCCACCCCCTCCCTCCCTATACTCTCATTCCCTCCCCTTTACCTCACTTCCCTCCCCTCCCACCTAGGCCCTTCCCCCCACCACCCTATCCCTCCCACTAACTCCCCATCCCCTCCCTCTCTACACCCCTTCACCCCCTCCCCTCCCATACGCCCCTATACCAACCCCCTCCCATTCCCTCCCCCCTCCCATTCCCTCCTCCCTCCCTTTCTCTTCCATTCCCCCCCTCCCCCTCCCTTCCCCCTCCCCCTCCCTCCCTCCTCCCTCCCATTCCCCTCCCCCTCCCATTCCCTCCTCCTCCCCCTCCCTCCCTCCTCCCTCCCCATTCCCTCCCTCCCCTCCCATTCCCCATTCCCTCCCCCTCCCTCCCTTTCTCCCATTCCCTCTCCCCTCCCATTCCCTCTCCCTCCTCCCATTCCCTCCCTCCCCCCATTCCCTCCCCCTCCCATTCCCTCTCCCATCCCATTCCCTCCCCCTCCCTCCCATTCCCTCCCCCCTCCCTCCCCCTCCCCCCCCTTTCTCCCTCCCTTTCTCCCTCTACCAAGGACGCAGGAGCTATTAAGCGAAGGTCAGCTGAGCCTCATACCGCCGCCGATATGTCGATAAAGGTGATGCATATACGGCGCGAGGGATGCCATGGGACTCTCCGTACGGGGACGCGCGCCCTCCGAGGTCACACAAGGTCATCTGGTGGGACGGGGGTTGGTGGGAGAGGGGGAAGGGGGAGGGGGAGGGGGGAGGTCTGATTCTATCCGTTAGCTGCTTTTATTTTTCTCTTTCTTACTTTTCTCGCTTCTCTCTTTTTTTCTCTCTCTCTCTTTCTCTCTCTCTCTGTCTCTCTTTCTGTCTCTCTGTCTCTCTCTCTGTCTCTCTGTCTGTCTGTCTGTCTCTCTCTCTCTCTCTCTCTCTCTCTCTCTCTCTCTCTCTCTCTCTCTCTCTCATTCTCTCTCTCTCTCTCTCTCTCTCTCTCTCTCTCTCTCTCTCTCTCTCACTCTCTCTCTCTAGATAGACAGATAGAGATATATAGATATGTATACGGTGTGTGTCTGCGTGCGTGTTTATCTTAATCTGATATTAAAGAATTTAGTTACGATTAAAAGCCAAGGAGACAAGCCTTCCTTACTAATTGTTTTACCTTTCTTGCAGGTACGGCAGGTGGATGTGATCGTCTTCCTCTTTCCCTTTCCTGCTCTTGTGAGTGTGATGTTAAAATATTCAGATAAAATGTTGTATTTGCGTACGTACACATAGTTTACATAAAGAAGAGTACACTTAAAGTACACATACATAGTGTATATATAGAAGAGTACACTTAAAGTACACATACATAGTGTATATAAAGAAGAGTACACATAAAGTACAGACACGTATACACATATATAAATATATGTACACACTCATACCTACCTGCACACGCACACAAATACACACACACACACACACAAACACACACACACACACACACACACACTCACTCACTCACTCACACACACACACACACACACACACACACACACACACACACACACACACACACACACACACACACACACACACATACACACACGCACATAACCACAAGCACGAAAAGAGATAGAGAGATAGAAATAAACATACGCAGAAATCTGGTGCAAATCTACAAAGCTGTGAGCAAATAACACACATACGAACACACTTACACTTTGTCTCGTGCAGTCACCTTCTTTATCTTTCTTTTGTTTCACATTCTTTTATCACCTGTTTCCCTTATCTCCTCTCCTTTGTATTCGTCTATTATCTTTTCCTCTTCTGTTTCTCTTCTCTATCTATTTCTCTCTGTGTATATTTTGTTTTGTTTCTATCTGTTT
Source organism: Penaeus vannamei (assembly GCF_042767895.1). Lineage (NCBI taxonomy): Eukaryota > Metazoa > Arthropoda > Malacostraca > Decapoda > Penaeidae > Penaeus > Penaeus vannamei. The sequence continues at coordinate 6,552,693 of NC_091576.1, forward strand.
ATATGTTTTTTTCTGTTTCTGTCTGCTTCTCTATCTATCTATTTCTCTCTCTCTCTCTCTCTCTCTCTCTCTCTCTCTCTCTCTCTCTCTCTCTCTCTCTCTCTCTCTCTCTCTCTCTCTCTCTCTCTCTCTCTCTCTCTCTCTCTCTCTCTCTCTCTCTCTCTTCTAGCCTCCACCTCCCTCTTTTTCTCATTCACACACTCCTACTTCCATCTCTGCCTCCCTCCCTCCCTCTCTCCGTCCTTCCTTCCCTCCCTCTTCCTCTCGCCCGTCCTCCTTTCCCTCCCTTTCCCTCTTTCCCTCCCCTATCCCTCCTTCCCCAGTTTGACAACTTTCTTTTTATCATTGCCAATGCGAACAGGAATTCATTCTCCTATTACTCATTGTCTTCAAAACTTCTGAATGTTTCGGAAATGAAATTAATGTTTTTTTTTTTAATCACTTCTTAAAACTTCTATATGTCTCGCTACTATATTTAGAAACGTTATTTTTTTATTTCTTTTTACGTATTACCTTGTTAATTATTTATGAATCGATTTTATTTTGTCTCTACTTTCGTTTATATCCTCAAAACCTGTACGTATTTCTTGTAGTATTTAGAAACTTTTTTTTAATCGATTTTATTTTTTCTCTACTTCAGTTTATATCTTCAAAACCTCCACTCATTTCTTGTAGTATTTAGAAACTTTTTTTTAATCCTCAAAAACTCCACCTATTTTGGTATTGTATTCAGATATCCACTTTTTCTTTTTATCTTCAAAACTTCTTGGTTTCTCTATGTATAGTTAATATGTAATCCTCATTTTTCTTTATCTCTTCATTATCTCTAAATACTTTTTCATTATATTTAGAAATACTTCCTTCTTCATATGGGTGTTATATTTAGAAATACTTTACCCTAATTTCATTTCAAAACCTCTAAATATTTCAATATTTTACTAAGAAATATATTTTTTTTAAATCCCATTTCCTCCAAATATTCTGGTATTGAATTTATAATACATTTTTTTAAGACATAGAACTTTTATTATTATCATTGTTATTATTATCATTATTATTATTATTATTAATTAGTGTTATCATTATTATTATTGTTATTATTATTATTTTCATTATCATTATTATCATTATTATTACTATTATTATTATCATCATTATCGTTATCATTACTATTATTATTACTATCATTATCATTATCATCATCATTATCATCCCCCATCTCTCTTCCTATCCTCCTGCCCCTCACGGCATCTCCTCCACTCTACTTACGTAATCTTCCCGCGACCTTTGTTCTTCCGTTCTCTGACGTGGTTTTACGTTCTAATACGTCTAAAACGCGTGACGAAAGGCTAGATGTCTTGGCTCCCGCGCGGGGACTCACCTTCACCTCGCCGTGAGAGAGAGAGAGAGAGGGAGGAGGGGGAGGGGGGGAGGGAGGGAGGGATGGGGAGATGGGGAGGGAGAGGGAGATGGGGAGGAGGGAGGAGGGGAGGGGGAGGAGGGGGAGAGGGAGGAGGGAGAGCGAGGGGGTGAGGGAGGAGGGAGGAGGTAGGGGAGAGGAAGGGCGGGAGGAAGATGGAGAGGAGGGGAGGGGGGAGAGGGAGGAGGAAGGAGGGAGAGGGAGGGTAGAAAGAATGGGAGAGGGTGAGAAAGATGGAGGGGGAGAAGGAGGGGGGGAGGGAGGATGGAGAGGGAGGGTAGAAAGCATGGGAGGAGGGTGAGGAAGATGGAGGGGAGGAGGGAGATGGAGGAGGGAGAGGGAGAGGGAGAGGGAGGGGGAGGGGAGAGGGAGGGTAGAAAGAATAGGAGAGGGTGAGGAAGAGGAGGGGGACGGAGAGAGAGGGAGGAGGGAGAGTAGAAAGAATAGGAGAGGGTCAGGGAGATGGAGGGGGAGAGGGGGGAGAAGATGGAGAGGGATGGTAGAAAGAGAGGGAGAGGGAGATTGGAAAGAGAGGGAGGATACAAAGAGAGGGAGAGGGAGAAAAAACCGAGAAGAGAGGATATAACGAGAAGAGGAGGAAAAGAGAGAAAGGAGAGGGGGGGCGAGACGGAGAATGGAGGGAGAGGAAGAGGAAAATGAGAGGGGGAGAGAGGATGAGAGTGAGACGAAGAGAAAGAGAGAGAAAGAGCGAGAGAGAGAGAGAGAGAGAGAGAGAGAGAGAGAGAGAGAGAGAGAGAGACAGAGAGAGAGAGAGAGAGAGAGAGAGAGAGAGAGAGAGAGAGAGAGAGAGAGAGAGAGACAAAGACAGAGAAAGAAAGAGAGAGAAAGATATGAGGTTCCTAATAACCCAATACAAGTACAGAAATATTATTACGACACAATAGGTCTACACAAAAAAAAATTAGAACGATCCTCATTTCGTTAGAAAAAAAAATGTGGATACTAAAAAAAAAAGAAAAAAAAGAAACTTAGACCGATCCTCATCTCGGTAAAAAAAAAAAAAAAAAAAAAAAAAAAAAAAAAAAAAATCCGCCGATAAGGTGAAAAACGAAAACACTGAAACAAGGTGAAACTAGGTCAGTAGAATGCCTCGCGGCCAAAATGGGTCAGTGAAAGACAAGCCACCTAGGAATATGGGGCAGAAATTTGGAACTCTGCCAAAAAGCGATCGATAAAGTACAAACGGAATTCCCCGCTGACTTGCGTGTCGGAGGGGGAGGGGGGTGCGTGAAGTTTTAACGCCCGGCAGAAAATTTCCGTAAAAAGGGTTAAAGGAGGGAGGGAGGGAGGGAGGGAAAGGAGGGAGGGAGGGGGAGGGAAGGAGGGAGAGAAAGGAGGGAGGAAGGGAGGGAGAGAAAGGAGGGAGGGAGGGAGAGAAAGGAGGGAGGGAGGGAGAGAAAGGAGGGAGGGAGGGGAGGAAGAATGGAGGGAGGGAGGGAGGGAAGAGGGAGGGAGGATGAGGGAGGGAGGGAAGGAAAGGAGGGAGGAGGGAGGAGTTAGGTGGATGGAGGATGGTAGATAGGAGGAGGGAGGGATAGTGGGAAAGAAGGAGGGAGGGAGGAAGGGAAGGAAAGGAGGGAGGGAGGGATGGGTGGATGGGAAATGGTAGATAGAAATGAGGGAGGGAAGGAGGGAGGGAGGGACGGGTGGAAAGGAATGAGGGAGGGAAGGAATGAAGGGAGGGAGGGAAGAATGGATGGAGAGAGAGAGGATTAGGTGGATGGGAGATGGTGGATAGGAGTGAGGGAGGGATAGAAGAGAAGGAGGGAGGGAGGGGGATGGATGAATGGGGGGATGATGGATGGGAGTGAAGAAGGAAGAGAGGAGGGGAGGGGAGAATAAATGGAGGGAGGGAAGGAGGGAGAGAGAGTTAGATGGAAGAGGGATGGCAGAAGTTGGGAGTGAGGAAGGGAAATAGGAGGGAGGAAGGGAAAGAAGGAGTGAGGAAGGGAAAGAAGGAGGGAGGGAGGAGAAAGAGAGGGATGGAGGGAAGAGGAGAGGGAGAAAAGGGTCGATAGAGGAAGGGATTAGGGGAAGGAGGGAGGGAGGAGGAGAGAGAAGAGAGAGAGGGAAGGAGGGAGGGAAGAGGAGAGAGAAGAGAGAAAGGGAAGGTGAGTGGAATGAAGAGAGCGAGACAGAGAAAGACGAAGAAGAGAAGAGAGAGAAATAAAAAAAAACAATAAAAAGAAGAGAACAAAACACAAGGGAAAAGAGGAGAGAAGAACAGAAGAGAGGGAAAGAGAAAGTGAGAAAGAGAGAAAGAGAGAAAGAAAAAGAACCAAGCTCATTTAAAGTTCTTTCTTGCTCCTTCTCTTCTGCTATGACCCCCCACCACCCCCACCCCACCCCCACCAAAGCCCCGCTGTCAGCACCGCCTCACGCTCGCCCAAAGCTGTATGTCCTTCTGGCACTGAAGCTAGCCTCGCCCACGCACCCCCGCCCTTCCCTTCCTCCCGTCCCCCTCCTCCACCCCTTCCCCCTCCTCCCCCCTTCACCCTCCCCCTTCCTAACCCCTTTCCAACCCCTCCTCCCCTTTTACCTTCCCCTTCCCCTCACCCCTCTTCCCCCTCCTACCCCTTCCCAACCCCTCCCTCCCCCTCCTCCTCCTTTCCCTTCCCTTCCCCCAACCCCCTTCCCCCTCCCTCCTCCCCCACCCTCCTCCCCCTTCACCCCCTTCCCCCCCCGGCCTCTCGCAACCAGCTCACTGATCTTACTCCTGTGTTCTAGTGTGGATTTTGAACTAGCTCGTGCTTGGCAGAGGAGGCGGTGCGGATGTGGATATGCGCCGTTGCAAGTGGGTGTGTGTGGATCTCTGCCTTCTTTGCCATGTTGTTAAAGTGAGATAAACCTTTTGCTTTCTTTACTGATCATTATCTTCAATATATATATATATATATATATATATATATATATATATATATATAGAGAGAGAGAGAGAGAGAGAGAGAGTGAGAGAGAGAGAGAGAGAGATATATATATATATATATATATATATATATATATATATATATATATAGGGAGAGAGAGAGAGAGAGAGAGAGAGAGAGAGAAAGAGAGAGAGAGAGAGAGAGAGAGAGAGAGAGAGAGAGAGAGAGAGAATAAGAGAGAGGAGGAGAGCCAGATAAATAGATTGATTGATGTAGATAAAGATATATATATATATATATATATATATATATATATATATATATATATATATATATATATATATATATATATATATATATATATATGTATATATAGGTGTATGTATGTATGTATTAATCTTATAATTATCTTCTTTTATTTATCATATGGTATCTTATTTACAGTAAATCATTAACAAAAAGGATAAATTTTAGGTATTATTATTAGTCTCCTTGTCAGCTTCTCTATTCTCCATTTGTGCATTCACTCGTTTCATTTGCTCTCTTATCTTCCTACCGTTTGTTCTATATGTTCATTTTTTTATTATCATATTATCATCTGTATCTGCCTCTGTCTGTTTATACGTCTCTCTCTCTCTCTCTCTCTCTCTCTCTCTCTCTCTCTCTCTCTCTCTCTCTCTCTCTCTCTCTCTCTCTCTCTCTCTCCCTCTGTCTCTCTCTCATCTCTCTCTCTTTGTTATTCTCTCTTTTTCTTTTTCTTTATGCCTGTCTGTATTTGTCGATCGATCTCTCTGCATTTCATTCAGTCAGTCTTCACTCTTCCCTTCTTTCATTCTTCCTTTCTTCCTAAGTTCCTCCTTTCTTCCTCCTTCCCTTCTCGGTACTTGCCCATTTCTCATTTGACCCCTCCTTTCTTACTCCCCTTCCTGCACCCCCCTTCCATTTAGCCTCCCCTCTCTTCCCTCCCTTCACCGTGGACCCTCCCCTCACTACCCCCCAACGCCCCTCACTCCCCCCCGCCAACTCCCCTAACCCCCCTACTCCCCTCCCCCTTTCTCTCCTCCCCCAAACTCCCCTCACTCCCCTAGCTCCCTCTACCCCCATCCTCTCCTCCCACAAACTCCCTCACAGAAGACTCATAACTACAGAGGATGTGTCACGCATGTCGGTTTACTCCCCCGCCACCACTGCCTCTGCCCCTCCTTCCCTCCCTTCCTTTCTTCCCTCCTTCCCTCCTTCCCTCCTTCCCTCCTTTCTTCCTTCCCCTCCTTCCTTCCTCCCTCCCTCCTTTCTCCTTCCTTCCTCCCTCCCTCCCTTCTCCTTCCTTCCTCCCTCCCTCCCTTCTCCTTCCTTCCTCTCTCACCCTCCTTTCTCCTTCCTTCCTCCCTCCCTCCTTTCTCCTTCCTTCCTCCCTCCCTCCCTTCTCCTTCCTTCCTCCCTCCCTCCCTTTTCCTTCCTTCCTCCCTCCCTCCCTTCTCCTTCCTTCCTCTCTCACCCTCCTTTCTCCTTCCTTCCTCTCTCACCCTCCTTTCTCCTTCCTTCCTCTCTCACCCTCCTTTCTCCTTCCTTCCTCTCTCACCCTCCTTTCTCCTTCCTTCCTCTCTCACCCTCCTTTCTCCTTCCTTCCTCCCTCCCTCCCTTCTCCTTCCTTCCCTCCCTCCCTCCATTCCTTTTCCTTCCTTCCTCCCTCCCTCCCTTCTCCTTCCTTCCTCCCTCCCGTCTTTCACTACTTCCTTTTTACTCCCTCTTTCTTTTTCTTTCCTTTTACTCCTTCATGACTCTTCTATCTCTCTCCCTTCTTCCTTCTCTTTTCTTATTCTACTTCTCCTGCCTTTTCCCCTTCTATTTTTCCTTCTTCCTTCCTCCCTCCTTTCTCCTTCTCTTCATTTCCTCCCTCTTAATCCTTGTCTCTCTTATCCTTCATTCCTCCTTCCCTCCTTCCCTTCTTCCTTTCCCCCTCCCTCCTTCCCTTCTTTCTTTCTCTCCATCCCTCCTTCCCCTCGCTCCTCCTCCCTCCCTCCTTCCCTCCTTTCCCCCCTCCCCTTACCCTCTCTATGTATCCCCCTCCCGCCTTCCCCTCCCTCCCGCTTTCCCCTCCTCCCTCCCCCCCTCCCTTCTGGCGCCGGCTTGTCCCACTCCTGAATCTTGTATTTTGTTTTGTCTTTGTCGTTTTTTTGTTGTTTTTCTCTTCGTTTCTTTCTCTCTCCTTCTTTACCTATTTTCTTTTAAAGATATTTTCATGTTTTTTAAATCATATTGTTGTTGGCGTTTATCATATTCGTTATCTATTTATCCTTTCAGTAGTAGTAGTGATAGTAGTAGTAGTAGTAGTAGTAGTAGTAGTAGTAGTAGTAGTAGTAGTAGTAGTAGTAGTAGTAGTAGTAGTAGTAGTAGTAGTAGTAGTAGTAGCAGGAGGAGGAGGAGGAGGAGGAGAGGTAGTAGTAGTAGTAGTAATAGTAGTAGTAGTAATAGCAGTAGTAGTTATAGTAGTAGTAGTAGTAGTAGTAACAGTAATAGTATTAGCAGTAATTTTATATAATTACTTATCTAGAATTACCATAATC
>NC_091576.1:6567064-6569564 GCF_042767895.1 Penaeus vannamei
CTCTCCCTCCCTCTCTCCCTCTCTCCCTCCCTCCCTCCCTCCCTCTCCCTCTCATCCCTCCCTCCCTCCCTCCCTCCCTCCTTCTTTTCGCCCACCTTCCCTACTTCTCCTTCTCGCCCACCTTCCCCTGCCCTCCCCACCATCTCTTGGCTCATTCGAGAAACCTTCCATTCTGCCCTTGCCTTCCTGGCCGAGTGTGGAATAACCCCCGCCCCTTCTCCCCGCCCTTCTCCCTCCGCCCTTTTCCCCCGCCCTTTCTTCCCCGCCTTTCTCCCCCGCCCTTCCCTCCTCCCCCCCTCCCCCCGCCCCTCTCCCTTAGCCTTCTCCCCGCCTGTCTTCCCCGCCCTTCTCCCCCTCCTCTCCCCCCCGCCCCTCTCCCTTGGCCTTCTCCCCCTCCCCTCCCCGCCCCCCCTCTCACACGCCCCTCTCCCCCGCCCTTTCTTCCCCACCCTTTCTTCCCCGCCCTTCTTCCCTCCCCTTCTCCCCTCCCCTTCCCCGCCCTTCTCTCCCTCTGGAATATCTGCCTGGATCTGCCTGTCCCACTGACTCATATGGTCACAGTGTGTCAGTATGTAGCCTACATCGCGTAGTAACAAATGTATTGATCACGTCAGTATCTTCCTCATTTTCCTTTTTTCCCCCTTCTTTTTCTCTTTTCTTTTTCTTTTCTTTCTCTCCCTTTCTCTCTTTCTTCTTATCCTTGCGTCTCGTCGGCCCTTCTCCTGTGGGTACAGTCGTTCACCCAAGTTCTCGCTCACTGCGGTTCTATGCGGTTCTATTGACTCTGCCCTACCCACGTCCTGCGGTTCTCTATTGACGTCCACAGCCTTCTCGGTCTCATTCAGTCTTTCCTTTTGCGTTTTTGTTTTTTTTACTGGTTTCTTTTTTTCTCGGTTTTCACTGCACATCTTTAGTTGCACTTTTGGGAACTGAGGGACACAGTGCATGGTAGAATTAGCGTTGTTTTTTTATTCTTTGTCGTGGAATACCGGTCCTGTCTTCTGTCTTTCTTGGGGTTTGTGAAGTTTTGCGGTCTATCGACATTATATTTCGTGGCTTTAAATTCTTCTCCGGTTTCTGCTGCCTTCCTTACCTCAGCCGGCAGTCTCACCCGCGCCACATCGACTTGCTCCACATCCTACACCGTGAGCACAATACCCACAACCACATCTCCTCAACCTTCATCCTAAAATCCTTCCCAAATGGGCCTGTTCGACACCCTGTTATCTCATCCATACTGCCTCTGTCCTCTTCCCTCCCTTTGCCCCCTTTCCCCTCTCCTCTTCCTCTCCCCCTTCCTGCCCCCAACCCCTGCCAAACACTCCCTTCTGCCCCCAACCCCTGCCCGACACCCCCTTCCTGCCCCCCAACCCCTGCCCAGCACCCCTTTCCTGCCCCCAACCCCTGCCAAGCACCCCCTTCCTGCCCCCAACCCCTGCCCCAGCACCCCTTTCCTGCCCCCAACCCCTGCCAAACACCCCCTTCCTGCCCCTAACCCCTGCCCGACACCCCCTTCCTGCCCCCAACCCCTGCCAGCACCCCCTAGGTCTTTGCGGTCCCCGCCACACCACTGGGCTGTCCTATAGCCCCAAATTCCAGGCACAAGGCTTTATCGATATTCGGGGCTTCAGCTCGGCCGTACATACCAGCCGAACAAAATCGTGGTGGCGACCATGTCCTACGTGTCGGACTTGGCTTGCCTGCACCGTCGTCTTTTCTTCAGTTTCTGCTGCTCCTTCTTTTCCTTTTGTTCTGTCTTCTTGTTGTTGTTCTCCGTTCTCCTCTTTGTCGATCTCCTTCTCTTCCACCTCATTCTCATCCTTATCTTTTTACTCTTCCACCTCCTTTTCTTCTGATCATTATTCTTATTCTTATTCCTCCTCCTCCTCGTCTTTTCTTTGTCTTCTATTTCTTTTCCATCCTTTTCTTCTTTTTCCTCTGTTCGAACCTTTTTACGTCAGCAAAGATGAAAAGCTGTCATAGTCATCCTTTAACCATACCGTTTTCAAAGTTTGATTCTTGTGAGCATTCTATTTTTACTACGCTACAATATATATATATATATATATATATATATATATATATATATATATATATATATATATATATATATATATATATGTATTCATCTTATATGTTTTGAATATGTGAAGATTTGTTTTATATTTCCAAATATTCACATTTCCCAAAATAAATCGCTGCAACGAAAGACAATGAACAGCAAGACGAACATTCCTGAAACGCAAGACACTAGACTTTTCGACGCATTAATTAATCCCTACTTACATAAAACCGAAAGACAGATGGATATGTTCTTACGGCTTTCTTCTCACCATACAAGTTAACAAATCCTCTTACAATTTTTTTCCTTATATATCCGTTATTAAGTAATGCTTCTTTATTGGCCATGATTAGCTTTCCCCTCATTTTATACAACAGCGTTTCATAAAAAAGGGTGTTCTCCCCTTCTGAATGAAAATAACAGCTCTATACTTGTAAT
>NC_091576.1:6572064-6584564 GCF_042767895.1 Penaeus vannamei
TCGCCCTTATCCTTCTCTCTTTGGTTTATCTTTCTGTTTATTGTTTTTTGTTAGTTCTCTTTCTTTGGTGTGTTTTCTTTCCTTCTCTTTCTCTTTCTGTTTATTTCGTTATTGTTATTTCTCTTTCTTTTCTTTCCTTCCTTCTTTCCTTTCGTCCTTCGCTCGCCCTTATCCTTCTCTCTTTGGTTTCTCTTTCTGTTTATTGGTTTTTGTTATTTCTCTTTCTTTTCTTTCCTTCCTTCCTTCCTTTCGTCCTTCGCTCGCCCTTATCCTTCTCTCTTTGGTTTCTCTTTCTGTTTATTGGTTTTTGTTAGTTCTCTTTCTTTGGTGTGTTTTCTTTCCTTCTCTTTCTCTTTCTGTTTATTGGTTATTGTTGTTTCTCTTTCTTTGATTTCTTTTCTTTCCTTCCTTCCTTCCTTTCGTCCTTCGCTCGCCCTTATCCTTCTCTCTCTGTTTTCTCTTTCTGTTTATTCGTTTTTGTTAGTTCTCTCTCTTTGGTGTGTGTTTTTTCCTTATCTTTCTCTTTCTGTTTAATTGGTTACTGGTATTTCTCTCTCTTTGATTTCTTTTCTTTCCTTCCTTCTTTCCTTTCGTCCTTCGCTCGCCCTTATCCTTCTCTCTTTGGTTTCTCTTTCTGTTTATTGGTTTTTGTTAGTTCTCTTTCTTTGGTGTGTTTTCTTTCCTTCTCTTTCTTCCCTCCTTCTCTTTCTCTTTCTGTTTATTGGTTTTTGTTGTTTCTCTTTCTTTGGTGTGTTTTCTTTCCCTCTCTTTCTTTCCCTCCTTCTCTTTCTCTTTCTGTTGATTCGTTATTGTTATTTCTCTTTCTTTGATGTGTTTTCTTTCCTTCCCTTTCTTCCCTCCTTCTCTTTCTCTTTCTGTTTATTCGTTATTGTTATTTCTATTTCTTTGATGTGTTTTCTTTCCTTCTCTTTCTTCCCTCCTTCTCTTTCCCTTTCTGTTTATTCGTTATTGTTATTTCTCTTTCTTTGATGTGTTTTCTTTCCTTCTCTTTCTTCCCTCCTTCTCTTTCTCTTTCTGTTTATTCGTTATTGTTATTTCTCTTTCTTTGATGTGTTTCCTTTCCTTCTCTTTCTCTTTCTGTTTATTCGTTATTGTTATTTCTCTTTCTTTGATGTGTTTTCTTTCCTTCTCTTTCCATATCTGTTTATTCGTTATTGTTATTTCTCTTCCTTTGTTGTGTTTCTTTCCTTCTCTTTCTCTTTCTGTTTATTGGTTATTGTTACTTCTCTTTCGTTGTTGTGCTTTCTTTCCTTCTCTTTCTTTCTTTTTTTTCATTGCTGGTATTCCTTTCTCTTTGCTCTCTCTCTTTGATTTCTCTTTCTGTTTATTCGGTGTTGTTATTTCTCTCTCTTTGTCCTCTCTTCTTCCCTTTTCTTTCTGTTTATTCTTTATTATTATTTCTCTCTCTTTGTCCTCCCTCCTTTCCTTCTCTTTCTCATTTTTCACTGTTATTCTTCTTCTCTCCTTTCCCTCCTTTTTTACCTCTTTTCTCAATTCTTCTTCCTTTCTCTTTCACTTTCTTACATTCTTTCATTCGTTCATCATTGATCCTTTTATTTTCCTTGGTTTATTAGCTTTATCTCCTCTTCCTTTTTTATTTGTCCTTATGCATCCCTCCCTCTTTTCTTTCTTATATTTCTCTTTCTCTTATTTTTTCATCGTTGATTTTTCTCTTTTTTCGATTTTAATTCTTTAACCCTTTTTTACCTATTTATCTCTTCTTTTATTTTTCTTTCTTAGTCCATCCCTCCCTCCAGCTTTTTTTCATTCTTGTCCATAATTCTTTCTTCATCATATCTTCTTTTTTCTTCTTCTTCTTCTTCTTCTTCTTCTCCTCCTTCTTCGTTTCTTCTTCTTCGTCTTCGTCGTCTTTTTCTTCTTCTTCTCCTTCTTCTTCTTCTTCTTCATCTTCTTCTTTCTTCTTCTTCATCTTTTTCTTCTTCTTCTTCTTCTTCTCCTCCTTCTTCTTTTTGTTTTTCTCCTTCTTCTTCTTCTTCTTTTTCTCCTCCTCCTCCTTCTTCTTCTTCTTCTTCTTCTTCTTCTTCTTCTTCCCCTCCTTCTTCTTCTTCTTCTCATTCTGATTTAGTTTTCATTCTCTTGTTCTCTCTTCTGTTCTTCTTTTCTCTCTCTCTTCCTTCATCCTCCATCCTTCGACACTTCCTTCGCCCTTATCCCTTCCTCCTGTCTCCTTTCTTTTTAATTCTAATTTCCTTATTTCTCTATTCATTCTTCCTTCATTTTCCCGTTCTGATTCGCCTTTCTTCTCTTCCTCATTTCTGCTATTTTTATTATTTTCACTTTCTTATTTCTCTATTCATTAAACCCTAATTTTATTTGTGTGTGTGTGTGTATGTTTTGCCTTATTTTCTCTTCTTTCGTTCTTCTTCGCACTGAATCCTTTATCTCCCATTCTTACTATTATTATTCTCTTCCTTCTTTGCTTCTTCATTCTTTCTCTCTCTTTTCCTTCTTCTACGATTTTCTTTTTTTCTTCTTTTCTTTATTTCTTCTTCTATTTTCGTTCGTTTCCTCTCTTCTTATCTTATTGGTCATTGGCCCTTTCTCCTTATTTCTTTCTTTCATTCCTATATGTCTTTTTCTTCCTTGATTCTCTTCCCTCTTTGTCATCTTTACTTGTCTTGTCCTCCTTTTTTACTTCTTCCCTTTCTTCGTTCGTTCTTCGTACTTATTCTCTCCTTTCCTCTCTTTCTCTATCTCTCCTTCTGTTCTTCTTTCTTCTATTTCCCTTTTCTTATTTCTTCTTAGTTTACATTCCCTCCCTTCCTCTTTTTCTTCTTGTCTCTCTCTCTTCATCCTTTCTTCTATTTCCCTCTCCTCTCCCATTCTCTTTCTTCACACATTTATCTTCTTTTTTTCTATCCTTCTTTATCCATTTTTTAGTCTTCCCTTCGCTCTTTTTCTCCCTTCTTTCTTTCCTCTCTTCATTTTTTCTTCACCCTCTTTCTTTCCTTTGCCTTCTTTGCCTCCTTCTTTCTCTCAGGATCTTCTCTTCTGTCTCTCTTCTTTCTTTCATTTTCTCTTTCCTTCACTCTCTCTCCCTTTCATCTTCTCACTCCGTCCTTATCCTCTTTTTCCTTTTCCTTCCCTTCGTTCTTATTCCCCCATTATTCTCCTCTTCCTTTTTCTGTCCATTTATACCTCCCTTCTTTTCTTTCTAATATAATTCTCTTTCTTTGCTCTTTGTCCTTCTTCGTCTTCCGTCTTCTTCTTTGTCAAACAATTCTTCTTAGTGCTTTGCTAATATTATTCCCTCTTTTTCTCCTTCTCTTTTTCCCTTCTTCCATCAACTCCTTTTTGTCTTCTCTATCCACCTCCTCCTTCTCTTCTACGTGTCCTCTTCCTCCTCCTTTTCCTTCTTCTCCTTCTTCTTCTTCGTCTTTTCTTCTTCTCCTTCTCCTTCTCCTTCTCCTCCTTCTTCTTCTTCTTCTTCTTCTTCTTCTTCTTCTCTTCCTCCCACCCCTTCTCCTCCTCCTCCTCCCCCTACTCCTCCTGCTCCTCCTCCTCCTCCTCCTCCTCCTCCTCCTCCCCCCCCTCCTCCTCCTCCTCTTCCTCTTCCTCTCCCTCTTCCTCTTTCTTCTTCGCCTCCTCTTTCGCCTTCTCCTTCTCCTCCTCCACCTCCTCCTCCTCCTCCACATTTTCCGCTCCTCTGGACTCCTAATCCTCTTCCTCCTGATTCTTCTTCTTCTTCTTTTCTCCTCTTCCTCTTATTTTTCCTTCTTTTCCTCTCCCATCTCTTCCTTTTTCTTCCTCAACCCCCTTTTCATTCCATTCCTCCTTCGCCTCCTACTCCTTCTCGTCATCGCTCTCCTCTTGATCTTCTTCCTCCTCCTTCTCCTGATCCTCTTTCTCCTTCTTCTCCTCATCCTCCTCATCCTCCCTCCGATCTTCATCCTCCTCATCTTCCTCCTTCTCCACATCCTCCTCATCCTCCCTCTGATCTACATCCTTCTCATCCTCCTCCTTCTCCTCCTTCTCCTCATCATCCTCCTCCTCTTCCTTCTCCTCCTTCTCCTCATCCTCCTTCTGTATATCCCCCTTCCAAACATGACTGACCATTTCCTTCGTTCTGAAATGTATCGAATTTTTTTCATCCTTCTTCATTCTTTAACCAAAAGATATCGATTATTGAGGTAAATAGGACGATCATTAAGGTAATGTATTTAAGTCCTTTAAGTATTTGTCTCTTATGCTGATGAGTGTTTGTGTGTACGTGTTTGCCTTTCAGTTATGTGTATCTCTTTTGGACGTGTATGTGTGTGTGTGTGTGTTTTGAGTGGCACTTCTGGAGGTCTGTGTGTGTTTGGATAGTGTTCGTGTGACTGCGTGTGCGTGTCGTATTCTGGACACTGGTGTGTGTGCGTTTGTGGTGTATGTGTGTGACTGTATAAGCTTGTGTTGTATATGTATGTGACTGTATATGCGTGTATGATGTGTGTGTGTGACTATAAGCGTGTGTTGAGTATGTTTGTGACTGTATGTGCGTTTTTGGTGTATGTATGTGACTGTATGTGCGTTTTTGGTGTATGTATGTGACTGTATCTGCGGTCGTAGTGTGTGTGTGACTACAAGTGTGTGTCGTGTATATGTGTGATGTTCATGTCTGTAATGTATGTAGATTTGTGGGAGATTCCATGTGCGTATGTGGGAGCACCCAAGTGACTGTATGTGCGTCTATGGTGTATGCGAGAGTGTATGTGCGTCTATGGTGAATGTGTGTGACTTTATGTGCATGCAACATTTCAATAATTTTTGTATGTCTTTTTTATATCTTCAAATATAATGAATCGAAATAATAGTCAGCTGATAAAGTTACCAAGAACCCTATAATGTACATATCATATCGTGAATCTTACATTCCGCATATCGTAAGTACTTATATATCACAGTTCATTCAACATCAAAATCTTATCATGTACTAATTCACATCATATGATTCCATACATCATATTTTGAGTTCATTCACATATTTTGCTTCCTGAGTTTCATTCAACATAATTGTTTTAAAAATGGGGGGAAATGTTATCAGCTGTTATTAGGTCTATTTGTATATGGTAGCTTTGATTGATAAGCATTATTCCTGTCTATAACTTCTTAATCAATTGATATGGAACCTGATTATTATCATTATCATTACTATTATTAATGTTATTATTATCATTATTATCATTATCATTATTGTTGTCATTATTATTATCATTATTGTTTTATTATTCTTGTTATGATTATGATTATCATTATCATTGTTATTATAACCGTTATCATCATTATCTTTGTTATTATCATTACCATTATTGTTATCATTATTATCATTATTACAGCTGTGACAGTGAGAAATAATGAAAACAGTAGTTATTTTGACGACATTAATAATGATAGAAGTAATGCTATGTCTATAATAGAGATGATAATGGTAAAGACAATGATAATAGTGATGATGCTATTGGTGAGAGAAATTATTATGATAGTCATAATTATAGTGATTATGACAATGATAACGCCGGAAATGATAATGATAATGATTACAATGATGTTGACAATAACGATAATGATAGTAATGTTAATGATAATGATGATGACCATGATTTGAGTAAATAACATGATAATGATGATCGTAACAATGATAATAAGGGTGATAAAAGTAATTGTAATTATTGAAATCGTAATGATAATATGAATGACAATATTAATAGTAATAATGATGAAAAATATGATAATGATAATAATGATGATGACAATGATAATCATAGTAACAATGATAATGATGATGGTAATGAAAATGAGTCTTATTATTATTGTAAAGATGATTATAATTATAATTATGATACTAGTAATGGTAATGGTAATTAAAATGGCAGTAATGATGAATAAAATGATAATGATAATTGAAATGACATTGATAATGATGATAATAATAGTAATACTAATATCAAAAACAATGATAAGAAGAAGCAGAAAACAACAACAATAATAGCAATAATATCAATGAGAATGATGAAATGATGATGATAATAATGGTGAAAATAATAATAGAAATAATGATAATGACAAAACTGATCAAATTAATGATAATGATAGTGTTGATATTAATGATTCCAATAACAGCAATGATAATGAAGATGACGATTATTATCTTAATGATGATAATACTAATGATAAAGATAATGATAATAATGATAATTATAATGATAATATTAACAAAAAGAACGATGACAATGATGATGATAATAATGATGATTTTTATCACCATCATTATCATAATTCCTTTTGTATAATGTATGATGATGGTGATAATAAGAAAAAGTGATAATGATAATAATATTAAGAATGATAATGATGATAATAATGATGGTAATAACAGTAATAATGATGATGGTAATTATTATTATAATGATGATAGTAATGATAATAATGATATATATAAGATTATTGATGATAATTATAATGATAATTATGAGTATAATAACACTTATAAAAATGACGATTGTAAAAATTGTTATTACAAGGGTAATAATAATGGTAATAATGATGATGATAATGATGATAAGAGTAATGATGATTATAATAATGATAGTTGTTAGTAGTAGAAGTGATAGTAATAGTAGTAGTATCAACATCAGTAGCAAAATTTTCATTAGCATTATCATTATTACCATTTTTATCATCATTATTGATACCATTATTATTATTTATATCATAATTATTATCATTAGTAGTAGTAGTAGTAGTAGTATCATTATTCTTTTTATTATTATCATCATTATTATTATTACTAATATTATTATTATTATTATTATCATCATCATTATTCTCTATCTTTCTCTTGTCTTCTCTTTAATACTTTTGCAATTTGATAGTAATGATAGTAACATGTAATAATAGTTGCAGTAGTATAAATGATAATAATAAAGATATTTATAATGAGGATAATTATAAAAGTAATGATGATAATGATAATGATGATAATAATAACAATGATAAAAATGAAAATAGCAAAAATTAATAATACTAATAGTAATAATAATGATGATGATGATAATGATAAATATGACGATGAAGATGATAACAGCAATAACAATGATAATAATGATAATTATGATGATAATGATAATGGTAACAACGACAATAGTAGTGACAAAAATGAAAATAATGATAATGATAATGAAAAATATAATGATTAAGATGATAATAACAATAGTAATAACAATAAAAAGTAATGATAATAAGATGATAATAACAATAATCCCAATAAAAACAACAATAATTATAATGATAATGATAGTTATAAAAAATATCATGATAATAAATGTAAAGATATTACGGATGATCATAAAATTAACAAGGAAAATAACAGTTATAACGATAAGGAAAACGATTATTGAGGCAGTTATGGCAATAATGACAGACCGAAGATTAGAATGATAATGATATCATCATTTTGAAGGTGATATCGGAATTGTTTTGTTCATTCTGTTATTGTTCTTATTGCTGTTGTTATTGTTATTATTTTTATTATTATAATTATTATTATTATCATTATTATCATTATCATTGTTATTATTATTATTATTAATGTCATCATCATCATCATCATCATTGCATCTTTATAATTGTTGTTAATATTGTCTTTATTGTTGTTATTATCATTATCATCATAATAATAATAATTGTTATTATCATCATTATCATTTTCCTTTATTATTATCATTATTATCATTATCATGCCTGATCATTTTATTATTATTATTATTATTATTATTATTATTATCAATATCATTTCATTTTTTATCATTATTGTAGCTTTTATCATTATCATCATCATCATTATCAATATTTTTCATTATTTTAGCTATTGCTATTATCATCATTATCATTAACGTTGTTATCATTATTGCCATTAGCATTTCCATTATCATTACTATCAACATTATTAACACCATTATTAATACAATTATTATTATTACGACATTATTACAGTAATATATATAATCATGAGCTAAAGAACGATTATTAAGATGATAATGATGAGTATCATATAGATATTAAAAGTGATGATAATGATGATTTAAATGACACTCTTATCATCACAGTGACTATTATTCTCATTCGCTTATTATAACTTCTATAATTTTCTACCAGTTTACTTCTGTTTTGCTTTGTCGATCTGTCTGTCTGTACATATTGTTATGTGTCTTTTTATTTCTGTCTAGCCTTTCAGCTTTTTTTAAATTCTCTGTCTGTCTCTCTCTTTCTCTATCTATCTCTTTCTCTCTCTCTCTCTCTCTCTCTCTCTCTCTCTCTCTCTCTCTCTCTCTCTCTCTCTCTCTCTCTCTCTCTCTCTCTCTCTCTCTCTCTCTCTCTCTCTCTCTCTCTCTCTCGCTCTCTGGCTCTTTTTCGCTTTCTCTCTCTATATATTTTTTTCTCTCTCTCTATCACTACCACTATTACCATTATCATCATCACCCTCACTATCATTATCATTATCACCATCATTATAATCACCATTGCCATACCATTACCGCTATAATTTGAACCATCATTATCGCTACCACCATCATCATTATCATCCTCATTATCATTATCACTAATTTTATAATCATTTCCTCTCTTTTCACCACCATCATCACCACTATCTCCATCATTATCATAATTTCCTTTCTCATCCCCATCATTATCCCCATCACTATCATCATCACCATTTCCTCTCCTCTCACAATCACCATCATCATCATCATCATCACCCTTCCCTCTCCTCTCACAATCACCATCATCATCATCATTATCACCATTTCCTCTCCTCTCACAATCACCATCATCATTATCATTATCACCCTTTCCTCTCCTCTCACAATCACCATCATCATCATCATTATCACCCTTTCCTCTCCTCTCACAATCACCATCATCATTATCATTATCACCCTTTCCTCTCCTCTCACAATCACCATCATCATCATCATTATCACCCTTCCCTCTCCTCTCACAATCACCACCATCATCATCATTATCACCCTTTCCTCTCTTCTCTTATCACCATTTTCCCACGCCTTTGTTACCACTATCCCTCTTCCTTTTTTTTCTGTCTTTATCCCTCCCTCTCCCCATTGCATATCACTCTGGCGAAAAAGCTTTCATTTTGCAACGGGGTTTCAGGATTGCGAAAAAGGGATATTGCTTGCAGGATTTTGTGCATGTGAGGATGAGAGGGAATTGCGGGGCCGTGTCGTAATATTAATTTTGGAAATTTGAGTCAACTCGCCTTGCCTGCTCACTGTTTTCGCTTTTTTTTTTTTTTTTTTTGGGGGGGGGAGGTCTCTCTGGCTATTTCTGGTCTGTCTCTTTGTTCTCTTTGTATGTCTGTCTTTGTCTCTCTTTCTATTTTTGTTTGTCTCTTTGTCTCTCTCTCTATGTCTCTTTCTCTTTGTATCTCTTTTTATTTTGTCTCTCTCTCTCTCTCTTTCTATTTCTCTCTCTCTCTCTTTGTCTCTCTTTCTCTCTCTTTTTATCTCCCTACTCTTCATGTTTTGCTTGTCGTTCTTCCAGTCTCTCTCTCTCTCTCTCTCTCTCTCTCTCTCTCTCTCTCTCTCTCTCTCTCTCTCTCTCTCTCTCTCTCTCTCTCTCTCTCTCTCCCTCCTCTCCCTCTCTCTCTCTCTCTCTCTCCCTCTCTCTCTCTCTCTCTCTCTCTCTCTCTCTCTCTCTCTCTCTCTCTCTCTCTCTCTCTCTCTCTCTCTCTCTCTCTCTCTCTCTCTCTCTCTCTCTCTCTCTCTCTCTCTCTCTCTCTCTCTCTCTCTCTCTCTCTCTCTCTCTCTCTCTCTCTCTCTCTCTCTGTCTGTATGTCTCTCTCCGTCGCTGTCTCTCTCTCTCTCTCTCTCTCTCTCTCTCTCTCTCTCTCTCTGTCTCTCTCTCTCTCTCTCTCTCTCTCTCTCTCTCTCTCACTCTCTCTCTCTCTCTCTCTCTCTCTCTCTCTCTCCCGCTCTCTCCCTCTCTCTCTCTCTCTCTCTCTCTTTCTCTGTCTCTCTGTCTCTCTCCCTCTCTCTCTCTCTCTCTCTCTCTCTCTCTCTCTCTCTCTCTCTCTCTCTCTCTCTCTCTCTCTCCCTCTCTCTCCCTCTCTCTCTCTCTCTCTCTCTCTCTCTCTCTCTCTCTCTCTCTCTCTCTCTCTCTCTCTCTCTCTCTCTCTCTCTCGCAAACGCTACTGGAACGTATACTTAATTACGTACACACACGCGCGTACACACAGACGCACATGTACACTCACACACCCGAAGGAGGGCGACACCCAGAAACGGGCGGGCGACTAACCACGCCTAGAGATAGCCTTAGAGCGCTAACATATCAACAAACTTTATAGGTCGATAGAAGTAACTTCGTCTTTGTCTCTCTGTCTATTTTCGTCTGTCTCTTTGTCTCTCTTTTTATTTTGTCTTATTCTTTGTGTCTCTTTCTATTTTCGTCTGTCTCTTTGTCTCTTTCTCTTTGTGTCTCTTTTTATTTTGTCTTACTCTTTGTCTGTCTTTCTATTTTTGTCTGTCTCTTTGTCTCTCTCTCTTTGTCTCTTTCTCTTTATGTTTCTTTTTATTTTATCTTACTCTTTGTCTATCTTTCTATTTTCGTCTGTCTCTGTGTCTCTCTCTTTGTCTCTCTCTCTTTGTCTCTTTCTCTTTGCCTCTCTCTTTGGCTCTTTCTCTTTGTCTCTCTCTCTTTGTCTCTCTCTCTCTTTGCCTCCCTCTTTGTCTCTATCTCTTTGTCTCTCTCTTTGTATCTCTTTTTATTCTGTCTTACTTGGCAGGTCGATTCAACCAACGACGGGTGTGGCCATCTTGGACACTTGGAAATTCCTGTCAAGGAGTGTGTGATTGGTGACGCTTTTGGGGTGATTGGAAGGTGATTAGAGATCCTGGGGTGATTAAAAGGGTTAATGGTCCTTCTCTCCTTCCCTCCTTCTTCCTCTTCCTCTTCCGGCTTTCCGTCTGCTTTTCTTTCCTTTTCTTTAAGTGTCTTTTTCTAAAGCCTTCCTCCTTCTTTCCCCTCCACTCTTCCTCCTTCCTTTCCCAAGTTCTCTTTCTCCCTTCCTTCCTTCTTTCCCTCCCTCCCTCCTTTCCCTTCCTCCCTCCCTCCTTTCCCTCCCTCTTTTCCCTCCCTCCCTCCCTCCTTTTCCTTCCTCCCTCCTTTCCCTTCCCTCCCTCCCTTCCTCCTTCCCCAAGTTCCCTACCTCCCTTCTTCATTTCCATTCCTTCCCCCCTCCTTTCCCTCCCTCCCTCCCTTCCTTCTTTCCCTCCCTCCCTCCCTCCCTTCCTCCCTCCCTTCCCCTCCCTCCCTCCTTCGCCCAGACAGTTTCCTTCGTGACTCAGCGTGGCCTGAGGCGCCCACCGTCTCAGCTCGGGTCAGATCGGCGCCAAGTCTCCCGCTGGCGAGACGGGCGGGCCGGAGCAGGGCGAGTGGGGGAGGGGGGGAGGGGGAGGGATGGGGGGTAGGAGAGAGGGAGGGGGGAAGGGGGATAGGGGTTGGGGTGGGGGTCGGAGAGAGGGAGGGGGAAGGGTTAGGGAGGGGTGAAGTGGGGTTGGGGGTAGGAGAGAGGGATGGGGAAGGATGGGGTTAGGGAGAGGGTGGGGGAGGGTTGGGGGTAGGAGAGAGGAGGGAGGGGGAGGGGTTGGGGTGGGGAAGTGGGAGAGAGGGAGGAGGTTGGGGTGGGGATGGGGTTAGGGAGAGAGGGATGGGGGTTGGGGTGGGGAGGGGGAAGAGAGGGCGGAGAATGGGGTGAGAGGAAGGGGAAGAGAAAGGGTAGGAGAGGGAGATGGGGAAGGGATGAGGTGTGGGTGGAGGGAGAAGAGAGGGAGGAGAATGTGGTGGGGGTGTAGGGGGTTGGGAAAGAAGGAGGGAAGGGGATGGAGAAGGGGTTGGGATAGAGAGGGAGGGAGAAGAAGTTGAGGTGGAGAGGAGACTGAGACGAAGGGGATAAGGAGGAGTAGGGTGGGTGTGGGGGTGGGGGAGGGGGAGGAGGGCGAAGGGGGTAGGGGAAGTGGGTGGGGGAGAGGGGGTGGTGTGGGGGTGGAGAATGGTGGGTGAAGAAACCAAAACCAGGTGATTGGGAGGGGGAACAAGGCACAGGAAACAGATAGATAGATAGATAGATAGACATATAGACAAGTAGATAGATGGATGGGTAGATAGATAAGTGGATAGATGTACCGATAGAGAGATAGACAGATAGATAGAAAGACAGGTGTATAGTCAGATACATTAAGGGATAGATAGATGGATCGATAGACAGATAGATAGACTAATAGGTGTGTAGATAAATAGACTGATTGATGAATAGATAGATAGACAGACAGATAGATAGGTAGCTGGATAAATAGAGATAGATTGGTAGATGGATAGATAGATATTTGAATAGATATATAGATATCTGGATAGATGGATAGATGGATAGATATTTATAGATAGATAGGTAGATAGATAAA